>NC_088804.1:17070486-17370486 GCF_011386835.1 Chrysemys picta bellii | reverse complement strand
AATAGTAAAATTCTCATTGATTTCAATGGGAGCAGAAATAGGCCAGTGCTTTGAAAATCCCACTCTATTTTCAAGGAAACCTTGAAAAAAGAAACCACTGTATGCACTTTCATTATTTAAATACCCCTTGCTTAATGACTTATTCATAATGACTTACAATAGTGTCCAAAAATCTTATGTAGGGTTGGAGTCCGGTTGTGCTGGGAGCTGTACAAAAACAGAGGTAGACATGGTCACTCTCCTAGAGAATTTACAAAAGGCAAGGGAGTAATGATACATTCAACAATAAAAAGTGAAAATATAAGTCACTAATCGTCCAGTTCAGTAAAGAATTTCATACAAAATGCTACTTAAAAGAATATTACAGTTGCAAAGTGAAACACTCAAATGTCAGCGAATGCAAAGTAAAGGTTGATTGTGCAGAGTTAAGTTATGGTTGTGTGCCTCCTTCAGAGCCCCAGGGGATAATCTGGGCCAATGTAAGGAAATACATCAGACCACAAACTGGTGGGAAAATGCTTTTGCTGTTTAGACCCAACAGAATAAAGTCAAACTAGACAGGAGGAGGTAACTTTATCCCAGGAGGGAAAAGGCAGCAATTTTTGCTTGGCTAACTATGCTAAACTAATAGTTTCTGAATCACTAGGTATAGACAATGCAGGATTTCAAATAGTTCTGAAAAAAAATCCAGCACATTTTACATTATATTAATTTGGCTTGGGGGACATCATATTGTATTGACTTTCTATCTGCTAAGCTGAGACACTAGACAATTACAGGTTCAATAATATCATTAATTCTGCCAAGTCTTGCCAATTATTCTGTGTCTGTATTCTGGGCAAAGACTGGAGAAAAGCTTCAACCTGATAAAATTAGTTTTTACAAAAGATTAAGGGGGAGGGGAGAAATTAATGTGAAAGAATATTCTTATAAACCAGAGAAAGGGGTTCTATTAAAATGTCTCATGGTGCTTCCCCCCCGCCACACTTCTGCTGTAAATATATAATGTATCTGATTGATGCTGTGTATCTGTCCTTATCTTTGATAGTTCCAAAGACCCTAGTCCTGTAACCTGATCTGCAGGAGTCTACCCACATAGATCAAGTTGTATTGGGGCTTTATTCATTTGAGAGTTGAATTTTGTTTGTTTAGGCTGTGACCAATTTTTTTTTTGGGGGGTGGTAAGTGTAGGCACATGCTTACCTTCTAATGGCAACCACTGCACAAGAATTTTTCAAAACTCACTCCATTCTGAAATGTTTAAAATCTCTTAAATAGACTGTGATGGCCTGGCTTGCATGGACAACTTCCCTTCTTGGGATGGAATATACCAGACCCACTCATGGGAGCAGGGCCTGCTCTGGCTTTTTGGCTGTCCCAAGCAAAAAAAAACCTGTGGCGTGGCCGGAGCGCGGGTGCAGGGGGACCGGCGGGGGCGGGGGGGAGGGAGCGGGCGGGAGAGAGAGAGAAGGGGGCGGCTAAGGCTACAGCGGGAGCGCTGCCACGCGGCCCCTCCCGCTGCGCTGCCACCTGCCGCGAGGGCTCCGCTCTGGTCGGCGGGGAGGGAAGGAAGAGGACTGCCCTGTAGGGCACTCTGGTTCTCCGCACCGCCGCCCCCTACAGGGTGGCCGGAGCAGAACAACAACAGAAAAAAGAAAGCGGCCGTGCCGCCCTAGGATTGGGCAGAATGCCGCCTCGAACAAGCTGCTGCCCCAAGCACCAGCTTACTCAGCTGGTGCCTGGAGCCGGCCCTGCATGGGAGTAGCAGTTCCAATACTTGCTCAGCTTCTTGAACTGCTCCTTTAGGTCAGCGAGTATGGGTCCATGTTTCTGTGTTTTTATGAACTCAGGCTTTACATATATAGGGTTGACTGATAACCATGGGACCTATGGGCCTAATTCTCCATTGCCTTGTGGCCATGGAGTGCAAAGTGGGTAAAAATGCTACAATTCTGACTTGGTAGTATTGTACACACACTCTGTACTGGTATAAATGACTACACAAACCCCAGGAGACTGAAGAACAAGGCCCAAAATATGCATTCCTGGAGAACTACCAAAGGCTGGATCTTCACTGGTGCAGTTCAGAGGCAGAGTGTCTAAAGATAATAATTATCTGTTATTTAGCTAGACCCTTATGGGGTCTTGAAAAATTCGTATTACATTCTTCCGGGTACATTTTAGGTAATTTTTCATCACAACTCAAACTACTAATTGAAACTGGTCATGGGAGATTTAGCTTAGACATTAGGAAAACTTCCAGACTGTCAGGGTAGTTAAGCACTGGAACAAATTAACTAGGGAGATTGTGGAATCTCCATTATTGGAGATTTTTATGAACAGGTTAGACAAATACTGGTCAGGGATGGAGATAATACCTAGTCCTGCCTCAGTCCAGGGCACTGAACTGGAATGCATATCAAGGTCCCTTGCAGTCCTACATTTCTATGAATCACTGAATTTAAGGCTGCCCTTTCCTCTCCGTTTGATCGAAAGGTCCTATAGAATTGAATGAGGATTCTACAGTAGTTTAATAGGGATCTAGAAAAATTGCTTCAAACACCTACACAATTCAGTTTAGAATGATATGTCTTCCATAGGTTTTTTGAACCATTCTAAAGCAGGGATATTGTTTCTACAGAATAGTTAAAAACAGGAACGTCTTTTCTTGCTGATAATAATAGGCATCCTGAGTAATTCCTGCACCAACGATGAGTCCAGTGCAGGGACTGAGCGGAAGCTGATTGTCTCCCGCCTGGGTCTGGTTTATTCCCCATTGCAGGTTAGGGCTGCCCTAATGGCACCCTTGCTGCTATAGCCTCTTGGGCCTTGCAGCATCTGGCCAGCCAGGATGTGGGAACACCTCAGCCATACCTCCTCCACCCTCAGCCAGCTCTCGGATCTGGGGGCTCCTGCTGGTTGCCAACTGCACACCTGACAGGAAGGTTCCCCTGCTCAAGAGAAATTTCTGGGGCAGAGTTACAATTGCATTGTGTGCCCTGTACACAAAGGAGCCATAAGGCAGTGAGGAAATCCCCCCAGTTACTGGACTTGATTGATATAATCTCCTCCCTTCTGATTGTTTTACTTTATTGGTAACACGGTTTTGGTTTGAATATTTTTGGGGGGCAGGGAGTGTTTGGGGTTGTGGTGGCAGGGGCTTTCTTTCGGCTGTAAAGTGCCATGAAAATTACAAGTAAAGTAAAAAAATATATTTTTTGGTCAAAGTAGAAATGTCAACAGTAGGTGAAAATAGCTTAAATTGTGTAAAAATGCTATTAAAAATGTGCATTTTAAACTCTTTTCTACACAAAAATTAACTTTCCTGACATTTAATTATTGGTGAGACATTTTGGGAACAATTGGATCTTTTTGACGATCTATTTTTAGTATATTATCTGTAATTAAATACAAATCGAAAAAAGCCATGAACTACCAAGCTTCTTTGCATACTGTATCAAACTCTTCATAGCAAGTATTTTCAAAATTACATTTGGGTTTAATTGTTTCACGAAGCAATATTTTATGCCAGGATCCTGCAGGTGGATCCATGGCAGCACATTTCTGCAGGATCTAGCTGCAGGATCAACCTCTAAATTTGTGAAGAATGAAAACCACATATCCATGCTCAATACAATATTTTAAATTCTCTTTATTTCTGAATTTTGTATTCAATATTTCTGAAATTGGGCCTGATCCTACTTCCCCTCCTGAAATTTCTTTACTTTTACTAGTAGTCCCATGGAAACAGGGCTCTGAAACAGCCAGTACTTTGATGGAAAGGTCCTACAGAATGTAATGGGGATTCTACCAAAATTTAATAGGGTTCTATAGAAATTGCTTTGAACACCTATGGAATTCAATATACCATTATATCTCTTCCATAGGTATTTCTGAACCATTCTGAGTTCATTCTATGCTATGTCATTCCCCAGATTCTCAATTTTAAAAAAAAAGTCTCTAGCTCTTATACTTCCAAAGAAAACTTCAAAAATGTGAAGTGAGTGTAACTGATGCAGACACGTCTATATGGATTTGCAGAGAACCTGGTGCAATAGCTCTCAGGTGTGGATGGCTCTATTCATTTCACTGAGAGGTTAACTCAGGTGTCCAAGGAAGGTAATTTAGATGTCAACATTGTTAACTATTGCAGAGGGAGGGTCACAGACCTGCATGATTTGCTGAGAGTGACATTTCGGTGCCACAAGTTGGCGATATTTGGGAGATAACACCACTTTTCCCTCCTAATCAAGGATCTGAGCCCATGGCCATGTGGAAGCCCCACTGAAGGAGCCCAGTGGAGCAGCATGATCATATTTTGATCATCTGCACAATCTGAGCGGTATCTCATCTTGACAACTTCCATGGGCAGTACTTATTTTGTGGGAAGCACTTAAAAGAGAACCACTACCTTTTCCCTAACCCAATCTGATGCCCACAGTGAAGTCAAAGGAGCCAGTTCTTAATCACTACAACGCCAACTTCACAATGAAGAAATGATAAACAAACAAACAGAAAGGAAAGACACATATAGAGCAGCCATAATGCACGATGTGGAATTCTGGCCCCACTGAATTCAATGGCAGAACTCCCACTCATGCCAGTGGGACCAGGATTTTACCCAGTAAGTCAAAAGAAGTACTTACAGGCATAATGCCAAGCATGTGTGAAAGTCTTTGCAGAAATGGGGGTCAATTTCAATTTTAAGTCACCATTATATCTTTTGCTCCCTGAAGTTTTCTTAGTGGCACAGTCAGCTCTAGGCGTTTGCTTATAGCCATTGTTCAGCCTGATAAAGGATCAAATAAAGGATATATAGATAATTATTCAAACCATGACCAAAGTGTTTCCAGGCTATAACTTATAGATGTGATTTTTTTTTCTCCCCCCAACAGAAAACTTGTGATTTTATGTGCTTTTCTATGCATGTATTAAACAAATGGCACAGCTGAATAGCTTTTCTTAAAAACTGGACATTCACCAAAAAGAAGTTTGCCAGCATAGACAATTAGGCTTTCTTCTTTAACAATAGATTGACTGACTGGCACATTTGAAATGCAAGCGTATTTTTTATTCTTCTGTTCACCCTTTGAGCTGATAAACATGAACAATGGGAAACAGCTGGGACAGGAAAACATTTTAGTTTGTATTTTCAAAGCAAGTGAGAAATAAACCCGTCCGTGGAAGCCAGATCACATCTCCTGCCTTAGGGGTAGTCAGCAATTGGGGGAAAAATACTATCCATATTTTTAATCAAACATTACATATTTATTAATGTGCAGCTGGCCCATTGTGTGCATGATTTTTTTCTTTAATGCTGTGCTACGTCCGTCAGCTTGACATTGTTCTGTAACTGACATTACTCTATAAGAATCTGGAAATGCACAGATTTAATAGAAATCATCGAGACAATTGCTTTCTGTATTATTAGGTCTGTGTGACGTAGGTACCATCTGAAATTCAATTTCAGAAGAAAAATAAGGTATTGTTCTGTTAAGACAATTTTGTGCACCTGTTATAGTAGGAATATAAAGACTCCCCTCCAGCTTGGTGGACATCTAATGATACATGCCACTCTTTTGTTAAAATGTTTGGGCAAATTTATTTTGATCCTTATTGAGATTAAACTTTCAGTACATTTCACTGGTAGCAAAGGTTGGGCTGTTCATTAGTTGGGGGTTTGGCCTTGTCAATTTCCATTGACTGTTGGCTAAAAGGATCACTTTATCATCATTTGTCTGCTACCGAGACAGTCTTTATTCAGCCTTGATTCCTCTTGGGTCACAGCTGTCATAACTTCATTGGCTTTATAGTGCAGAGTCTAGTTTCACGGTCCCCTTAGGTAATTGTCTAATAGATCTAGTTTACCTTAATATTGGTAATATGTTACATCTAAAATAGTACATTGGAAAGGAAGAAACAAAATTGGTTAAAACACTGAAAATCTATCCCACCAACTTACTCCTTGGTATCAATCTTTGGAAAATGGTGTTAAGCCAGATAAGTATAAAATTTCCCTTTTGAGTTTACAATGAGATCTGAGACTTCCTCATTCTCTAATCTTTCAGCTGAAAATCTCTGCACAGTATCCTAAGGGCCAGATCCTCAGCTTGTGCAAATCAACATAGTTCCATGGACTTCATTGGAGCTATGGCACTTTATAGCAGCCGAGGATCTGGCCCATAGCGAATATGCGGGCACCTCATTCAGGGCCAGCATTTAAAAGAGCTTGCTTTGTTTTTCTTGGCTTAATTTGTTATGACCCTGGGGAGGTAGGGGCAAAGGGTGGGAGAAGTGACACTGGGAGCTACATCACAATCATCATTTTTAATATTTCAATTCTGTTTTCTTTTTATGAGCTGCTTGCAACAGGTTTTAAATACGGGGTTTCCTCAAAAATGTTCTACCTCAGTGGGTGACGCATGTGATGTTTTCTGGGTAGCTTTCAACAGCAATTGACAAGAACAATGAAATACTTCACAGAAAGTAACATGCACTCACCAGCCTGGAGGCCTCTGCCATGTCACCCAGTCCTCAAGCAGTCCACCACACTGCCTGTCCTCCCAGCACTTGCTAGATGCAACTTCCCTCAGCTTCTGGAGCTGCCAGCCGTATTTTTCAGCAGCAGCTGGGGTTGTCTTGTAGCTTTTGCTGGCACCAGCTCCCATTCCTCCGGGTGCCACTAGTGTGCAGAAGCTGGTCTACTCATGTGTGGTTCCTCTTGTAAAAGCTCTGGCAGCCCTCACGAGTAGGTGAACTAGTGGCTCCTTTGTCCCAACCCCACAGGGGGAAAAAAACAACCTGAGGCCTGGAAACTTCAACCAGGGGCTTGTGTGAGACCCCCAGAGGCCCTCTCCAGCTCAATCAAGTGTTGCTTGGATTTTATAAATGTCAGCCTGCCGTGGCTCTTATACCAGTCAAGGGAGCTTTGCCATTGGCTTCAATAGCCGCACAGTCGGACCTGGTATGTTTTTGTAAGCAGTTACCAAATGTCAACTTGATTCTTCACTGAAAAATTGAGCGTATTGTATATGAGAGAGAATTTGGGAGCAAACATTAATTTCATATTAATTAGGAATTCCCTGACCCTTGTTATAAAACCCTGGGGCCATATCCGCAGATAGCAGAACTTGACATAGTTCCATTAAGCCCTGTGAAACTATGCTGATTAACACCAGGAGAGGATCCAGCACCTTGGGTATTTGATCTTCCTTAAAGTTCCTATGAAAGAACAAGGAAGAGTAAGAGTTTCAGTTGCACATTGATATTACCTCATAGAATCATAGAATATCAGGGCTGGAAGGGACCTAACGAGGTCATCTAGTCCAACCCCCTGCTCAAAGCAGGACCAATCCCCAACTAAATCATCCCAGCCAGGGCTTTGTCAAGCCTGACCTTAAAAACCTCTAAGGAAGGAGATTCCACCACCTCCCTAGGTAAGCCATTCCAGTGCTTCACTACCCTCCTAGTGAAAAAGTTTTTCCTAATATCCAACCTAAACCTCCCCCACTTCAACTTAGACCATTACTCCTTGTTCTGTCATCCGGTACCACTGAGAACAGTCTCGATCCATCCTCTTTGGAATCCCCTTTCAGGTAGTTGAAAGCAGCTATCAAATCCCCCCTCATTCTTCTCTTCTGCAGACTAAACAATCCCAGTTCCCTCAGCCTCTCCTCATAAGTCATGTGCTCCAGCCCCCTAATCATTTTTGTTGCCCTCTGCTGGACTCTTTCCAATTTTTCCACATCCTTCTTGTACTGTGGGGCCCAAAACTGGACACAGTACTCTAGATGAGGCCTCATCTAATGTCGAATAGAGGGGAATGATCACATCCCTCGATCTGCTGGCAATGCCCCTACTTATACAGCCCAAAATGCCGTTAGCCTTCTTGGCAACAAGGGCACATTGTTGACTCATATCCAACTTCTCGTCTACTGAAACCCCTAGGTCCTTTTCTGCAGAACTGTGGCCTAGACATTTAGTCCCTAGTCTGTAGCAGTGCATGGGATTCTTCCGTCCTAAGTGCAGGACTCTGCACTTGTCCATGTTGAACCTCATCAGATTTCTTTTGGCCCAGTCCTCTAATTTGTCTAGGTCCCTCCTTATCCTAGCCCTATCCTCCAGCGTATCTACCACTTCTCCCAGTTTAGTGTCATCTGCAAACTTGCTGAGGGTGCAGTCCACGCCATCCTCCAGATCGTTAATGAAGATATTGAACAAAACCGGCCCCAGGACTGACCCTTGGGGCACTCCGCTTGATATCGGCTGCCAACTAAACATGGAGCCATTGATCACTACCCGTTGAGCCCCACGATCTAGCCAGCTTTCTATTCATCCAGCCCATACTTCTTTAACTAACTTATAGTCCATTCATCCAGCCCATACTTCTTTAACTTGCCGGCAAGAATACTGTGGGAGACCGTATCAAAAGCTTTGCTAAAGTCAAGGAATAACTCATCCACTGCTTTCCCCCATCCACAGTTATCTCATCATAGAAGGCAATTAGGTTAGTCAGACATGACATGCTGACTGTTCCTGATCACTTTCCTCTCCTCTAAGTGCTTCAGAATTGATTCCTTGAGGACCTGCTCCATGATTGTTCCAGGGACTGAGGTGAGGCTGACTGGCCTGTAGTTCTCCGGATCCCTTCTTCCCTTTTTTAAGATGGGGACTACATTAGCCTTTTTCCAGTCATCCTGGACCTCCCCCGATCACCATGAGTTTTCAAAGATAATGGCCAATGGCTCTGCAATCACATCTGCCAACTCCTTTAGCACCCTCGGATGCAGCACATCCGGCCCCATGGACTTGTGCTTGTCCAGCTTTTCTAAATAGTTCTGAACCACTTCTTTCTCCACAGAGGGCTGGTCACTCCCTCCCCATGCTGTGCTGCCCAGTGCAGCAATCTGGGAGCTGTCCTTGTTTGTGAAGACAGAGGCAAAAAAAGCATTGAGTACATTAGCTTTTTCCACATCCTCTGTCACGAGGTTGCCTCCCTCATTCAGTAAGGGGCCCACACTTTCCTTGACTTTCTTCTTGTTGCTAACATACCTGAAGAAACCCTTCTTGTTACTTTTAACATCTCTTGCTAGCTGCAACTCCAAGTGTGATTTGGCCTTCCTGATTTCACTTCTGCATGCCTAAGCAATATTTTTATACTCCTCCCTGGTCATTTGTCCAAGCTTCCACTTCTTGTAAGCTTCTTTTTTGTGTTTAAGATCAGCAAGGATTTCACTGTTAAGCCAAGCTGGTCACCTGCCATATTTACTATTCTTTCTACACATCGGGATGGTTTGTTCCTGCAACCTCAATAAGGATTCTTTAAAATACAACCAGGAACAGAATACAACAGAATAAGAATTCTTTAAAATATCTCGCTTGTAAATCATTCGTAAGATTTGCTGCAGCATCAGTTACCATAAACAAGATTAACACATTCCTCCCAAGCCATATTTACAGCCTTTAAGGATGATACGAAAGCAATTGCAAGCTTCATACAATGCAGTCCATATGCTACGTTTTTAGTGGCCATACCAAAGAAGCCTCAGTTTGTATCATTTTTGTTTTCATTATAATATGCTTTAGCTGAAATATGTATAACTAGAGACAGCTCTGAATGGAAAGCCGTATGTTATATTGATCTTCACAGAATCCTCTTTTCAGGGAACTACTTGAAAGGAAACATTTTTACAGACAGATGATCTGTTATAAAAATTCTCCATTAAAATAAGATTGGGGTCTAAGGAAAACCTACAATAAAAAGAGAATAACCTGTGATGGGAGCCTGGTCTTGAAGAAGGGATATTGTCAGGGAGAAGGGGTGGTCTGGAGGGAAGGAGGGGAGAGTATCACAACATTGTAGCCTAAGTTATATTGCTGACAGTCACACAGGTACAAAAATATTAACTAAAGAATTACTGCACATGAAAAGGGAAAGGCTCCTAAAGGACTGCAACTATTCTTAATGAAAAGCATAGCCGCCTGCAATCTGTACTTTTGTTTTGGGGTCGTGTTGATTTTTCCCCACATTTCCATGTGAACTTAAAAATGAACCCATTTCCATGAAAAGAATTGCTAGGGCAAATTACTGAGGGATTGAGAAGATATGTTCTATTTGGAGCAGAAATGGCTGAACAATGGAAATGTTGAAATGCAGCTTTTTTTATTATTATTTGCATGCTTTTGACATGAACATAGCCATTTTGTTGGAAATTTCAAAGAGAGTGACATTTGGAGGATGTGAAAACAGCAACAGTTTTTACATCCTCATCCTGTGAAAGAATTGGAACTGCTGGAATTAGTGAGAGCTGTATCCTTTATCTACCTGGACTAGTAAGTGCATGCTGGGAGGCTGAAATGAGCTTCATTTGCATAAAGCCCAGGAATGGAATGGGGGTTCATTTTCCATTGCATCACCTGTTTTTAGACAGGTGAAATGAGGGGGTTAGAATAAATCCACCCCCCCCCCCCGTTTGAGGCAAGGGCATGGAGCACTGTAGTCTACCCCTTATCCACTATAGGCTGGAATTAAAGCCCTCCCCTCCACCTCTAGCACAGGACATGAGAAACACTGGATCTGTGTAAAGGCAGATCCTGTGGCTCCCCCACAGGCCCACTCCCAGCCTTCCCCTCCTCATCCCACTTTGGATGTAAAGTCAGTGCATGGCCTCCCTCCACTGCATGCAGGAGATGCATGATTTTGGTTCCTCCCTGTACAGCCTCAACATGGGACAAGAGGACTGAGGGAGTTCTTGATCATAAATAGAGTTAGAAGTCTATTGTATTATGAGCTGCAGTGTGACAAAGCAAATCAGGAGGGGCTTTTGGCTCTGTGCAACTATGTACTCAAAAGAGTAGTGTTCTGGAAAGTTTGAGAAATATTTTCCTGTACCTTTTTGCCTTTGGTTAAAGCGACAGTCTGTAATCCCACGACAGTGTGAGCTTGTTTGTATCATGTAACACTTCAAAATATTTGTCATTAATTGTAGAATGGACTGATTTGAGAAGTTTTTCTGTCTGCTATTTTATTTTATGAATATTGGCTACTTTCTAATGATTCCTGCACCAGCAACTGATGTTCATGCATTATACACCATGATGAAATATTTTCAGGATAGCAGACAGACAAACTTTCCTCAGATCCCAATGCCAAACCACTTTAATAACCATGCTTATGCACTCTACTTCACTCAGGAAGAAAGAGAGGAGGAGCAGGTTAAGTGACAGAGGCTGCCTACTGAATCTGTATGCTCTGAACAGTGGTTGCATGCTTCTGTTTGCTTTCAATGGGAAGTCAGCCAACTGAACTGAGAGAGTACATTGTTTGCAGTGTCTTTCACATTCTTTTAAAAACAAAACACCTTGTTACCATGATACAAAACTTAACAAAAGACACATTTTGGAGCTACTGTATTACCCATAAGAATGATCCCCTTAGAAAAATTAGTTAGGGAACATAATTTAAGGTGGACTCTAGTATAGTTAAACGACAACAGACTTAGAAAAAGTAAAATGGTAATGTTTCTAGCTAAATTTTGAAAAAACGCACTTCCCAGCTTCTAGTCATACAGAATAATATGGCTAAATAGCCAGAAACACTCAGACTGAAAAGCTAATCACAACATTTGAAATTATTACATCCTTTAAGCTCATTTTGTTTCTTTTTCTCTGTCTTATATATATTTATTTATTTGTGGGAGATAAAACTTATGACTACACTTCAGCTGTCGCTGGCTTTCAAGGTTATACAGATAGGAATGAGACATATATACCTAATCTGCATACCAATGCATTGAGAATGCAAAGGCAGTCTTTATGCCATTGACTAGATGATGATAAGGTCTTAAGTCTGTTGAATTTCTTGTGTTGTACTTGTATTATCATATGATTTCTTAAGCCAAAGATGAATATGTAAATTTCTTGCCACTGACTTGTTCCAAAATAATGGACATTACACTTGCTCAGTGGCAATTCAGAGTGTAAAATTGATTAATATTTGTTTTCAAAATGACATGTAGTGATGTATGGATCCTTTTACAACTTAAATTAATACTTTAAAGAGATGAATGGTCTCTACAGAGGATGTTAAAGTTCAAGCTGAAAAATTTGCATATTTATATTACAACCAACTGATAATAATTGTTGAAACAGAATATAATGTGGTTCGTTTTTCATTTTAATCTGGTTGTACTCAAACACAGGACCTCATTAACTTCCAGCAACTAATACAGCACTATCAGTCCCAGTAAAACAGGCTTGCCTTGAATTTATGAATTTCAAAGACTTTTCCCAGTGGTGAATCACTGTTAAACACTGGGTCAGTCACTAGCACGTGCACTCCATGTCATGTGTCACAGTAGCATGAATGTTACTGGGCTAAGTCATCTGAGAATCCCGTGGCCAGATAGTTAAAAACCTATTGTTGAGACGACTCCTATTAGGAGAAGTCTAGTTAAAAGTAAATATGTTAAAAGCTATGTTACCTTTTGGCAACTCATCCAGAGACACACAATCTAGCCCTGTATAGCAGTATTTGAATGGTATCAAGTTGGCCAACTGCTAAGTTAAAATAACATAGTCCAAGAATATATGACAAGCTCTTAGTCATTTACATTAAGAACTGTGTTGAGTAATAGGAAAATACAGCTGGCGAACATCAAGTGAACCCACAGAGCCTTGTTGAAGGAAAAGTTTCCATATTTTGGAGCCCAAGTTGCTATTAGAAATAAGCACTTGAATAAAGGAAAAGAAATAGTCTGAATAGCAATGTCAAAAGCAAGACACTTATTATGCTTTTCTAGTTCAGATAAGTGGAATGAGTATGTTACTGCCATTTTGGGAGAGTGTGCTAGAACAGGAGTATCTGTACCAGAACTAGCAGGAGAGTTTAGAGCTATGGATGAATGACAAGAAACAGGTCATTTCTTGGGTTGAGATGGATCTAGAGTTCTTCTATTGAGGCTTACTTGACACACTGCCAGTAGATGGCAATGATGGGAGATGATTTGTAGGCATTCTATATAATGCCACCTCTTTGAGTTGTCCACAGGGGATATTTAAATGATTAATGTCTTCCTGTAACAAAATAGTATCACAGAAAGAAAAGGGGTTATTTCTTTATATTGGCTCACAATTTGACATTTTACATGAACTGGTCTCAGGCCTAGAATAAATACTGTAAACCAAGAAGGAGACATAGGGACAGATTTGTGGGAAAATTCCTTTCCAACCCCAAATATGGTGATCAGTTAGACCTTGAGCATATCAACAAGACCCCCAGCCAGACATCTGGGAAAGAATTCACTGTAGTAATACAGAGCCCTCCGCATCTAGTGCCCCATCTCTGGCTGTTGGAGATATTTGCTAATAGTAGTCGCAGATTGCAGACAATCTCATCATACCATCCCCTTCATAAATGTATCAAGCACAGTCATGAAACCAGTTAGTTTTTTTGCCCCCATTGCTCCCTTTGGAAGGCCATAAAAAGCAACAGGGTGAGAGGAAGAAGGAAAGCGTCGAAAAGTGATAAGGATAGTGGATGAATGGGCTTTCCATTCTGGAATTTAAAACCTTTTCATTTAAACAGGCCAGATCTCTCAGAATGTCAATCACTAGAATTATTATTATTTGGCTATGAAGTCATCCTGTTTTCCTCTATAAGTCTAGCAATTACTCCTCATAAAGCTTCTTATCAGCTCAGTATTTCTTTACCGGTGGTCGTGGTAACAGATACTGCCACCTGCACAGCAGTAATTATTTGACATTCAGTATTGCAGTTGTCTGCTACAACTTTTTACAATGTTGTGATAGGCCTTTCAATTTTTATAATGCCATACAGCAAAATCAGTCTAAAGGATAATATGATTGAGGTTCCCAATATATTTTCTAATCATGTATTTAATGGATTATGTTGTACCTACTAGCATCTTCAAAACAGAAAAATGGCAACTAACCAAACCCATCTACCACCCCTTCCAGCCCAGAGATTATCTGCTAGTCTCTGACAGACCTCAAAAAGTAGAAAATTCCAGAACTCATCAATATTATCACTTATTCCACACTAATTAAGGATGTACAGAACATTAAAGATCTGGATTCCAAACCCCATTCAAAATATTGAGCAAAATTTCAAATTGGCACAATAAATATGCGTCACTCAGAGTGTACATGGTAAATACTGTTCAATTATTTATTTCAGGGTATAAACCAGTGAAATGGGGTTTCTAGTAGAAATACTGGCAGATCCCTAATAGAGAATCATCAGAAAGGCAATGCTATCAGAGATACATACATGGAAGCTGTCAGCACTATTGCTTCTCCTTCCCCTAGAAATAGCTCCGTTGTGACTGCCTTGAGAGTGTGTGCGCGCACACACAGAGAAACAATCAATAAATACACTTAGAAAGCCTGTTACGCCATGTTGTGTATCATGAATTCTGATACTATCAATCATAATTGAGTTAGATATAATCCATCTGACTTTCAGTAGGCTGGGGTCAGCAGGGGATGCAATGCCTCACTTCACATCAATTACCACGTAGTGTAAAGAGGTAGTAAGCAATTCCCTTTGATAGTTTACAGCTATAAATAATTATAACACACTAGTAGTAAAGTTGGCTCTTGGGCACAATACTGAATCATGAATTTTCATTTACTTATATCTCACAGAAGCTGTTAGGCCTACTGGCTTGAGATGCGAAATCCTGATTAGTTGTATCAATCCTTATAATAATGCAGTATGTGCAAGCTGGTAGATATTATTAAGTGATAACCTCATGTTTTCCCCTATTTCAGATAAGAATATTTTTCACTTTGAATATTGAAAAAGTAGATGTGTAAGCAATGTTCACATATTACTGCAAAGTAATGCTGGGGAAGAGTGAGGGAGTTTTGCCTCACTCCTTTAGATCTTCTTTACGTCATGTCCCATCTTCCATCCAGCTTCTCCTCATTCCCTTCAGGTTCTGTCCATGAAAACACTCAGGTTTCGATGGGCCCAAGTCAGAAGATGCCAGTGATGGGGTTTTTCCATGATTTAACTGAGTTACTCATCAACTGCGTGTGGTAGAAGTGATCTGTCGGAGGACTTAAACACTTTCTTGCACTATGTCTTAAACTTTTGGAAGCTGATATCCATGGTACATTTGGAATTTGTACCACATTTATTGGGCTAAAACAGATGGGTCAAGTCACACAGGCTCTCTCTACTGGTCATGACTGGCTAACCTTACCCCATGTGACTAAAAGCTTTGTTCTGCAGTGATAGGTTGGGATACAGATGGTGAGCGGAGATTAGCAGGAGGGTAGAAGCACGGGGAGGAATATGGCTGGGCTTAAGGAGAGCTGAAAGGCTGGAAAAGAGGCAAATCAAGAGAAATGCATTAAGAGAGGAAGCATAAAGCAAGTGCTGGGATACCAGAGGAAGCCGAGGAAACACTGCAAAACGGTGATAGAAATTGAAGGAAGCACAGAAGACCCAAGGTATCCAAAATATGGGCACATGGCTGTGGGCCAGAGGGAGCCAGGGGAGGATTTCAAGGCAACCTGGGAGTGGCAGAAAAGATAAGAGGAATTCACCCAAGCTTGTTTGAGAGAAGAAAAACAAACTTGGAGGCAAATGTTTTCCTGAAGGTGACAAAAGAAATTCATGGTCCCCTCACCTTCCCCCTCATCCCCCATTTTCCCATCCCATTTTCACACATTCCCCAGGAATGGAATGGGAGGTGCTAAGATACCTCAGCAATGCTGTATTTCTGGATTATTTTCTAGGCTAGCGAGGGTCATCTATACAAAGCTTTTGAGGTTTACCAATTACCTGCAAACACAAGAATAAGAGCTTTACGAACCAGAGAATTTAGCCTTGTGATTTTTGGGCCTAAAATGCTGAGCAACACACCCCCAGCTAAGGTCAATGGTGTCATGGAGTGATCAGCACTGTCACACACTGGGCCTTAGGCTAACTTTAGAAAAGTGGCCATTTGTACTGAAATTATCCGAATTTCTCTGAAGAACTAATATTCTATGGGTGACTGTGGCTGTCCTAAGTAGTGTTGGCTCAGTGGAAAGTGGTTGGATGTCCTTACATTTGTGATGATAAAACAGGGTGTGAAAAGTGAAGTATACCTGACCTGTTCTCATTTGTCCCTTTGTGTCTTTATATGGCAGCTGCAGGCAACAGCCAAGCAATCACAGCTGTATGAAAACAATTCTCATCATCCAAGATCAGCCAAAGCAGCATTGGTTTGTGGTTTAATGAAAAAGGAAAACATTCCACATTCTGGTTGAAATTTTCGGGGGAGGGGGGCAGTTTCCCCTGGTGGCAAACTCATTTTCACATTCAAATACTCCCAAAGCAAAGTGCACTAGTTTTGCACAGCTCTAAGACCGAATGCTAGTTAGTTTCAAAGACCCTGCAGCGAGACGGATTGTATGTTAAACAGGGCATAGAACAATTGCTTCGGGGTGATGATAAAAATCCAGAGATCTTAGAGTGCTGCTGTGAACCAGGCTAAACGTGACTGCGCAACACAAGGAGGGATTTAATGGTCAAGAATAGGCGACAGGAGCAGGACTGAGATGCTGAAATGGGGTGGGTTTTAGGGAAGAGCTCCCACGCCAAGTAACAAATTTGGCAAGATCAAACAATTTTGGAAACAGGTGAAGTTAATGTTCATTTACCAGCCTGAGAGAACGTTCTGCAAGAAAGAACTTTCTGAATGAGAGAGATCAAATATGTTTATGATACTATCACAGTCAAGGCCAAGAAGGAATGATTTAAAGTGAAGGCAAATGACATGTGCCAAGGAAATGAGTAGCTGTCATAAAGATTAGGTGAAACAATAAAAATAATTTGGATAAAGAGGTTTGCTGTGTGGTCAAGTAAATATGTTGCATATGGTAGGTTCAAATTTAAATCTGCTGGGGGGGATTGAATATTGGTAATTTCAACCTCTGAATAATAAATAACTCAACAATGTCATCGTGAGGTCTAGGTCATAGCCTGGAGAGCAGCACCTTGCTGATCAGGGAACTGGTGTTTAGCAGCATGAATTGAACTGCAATCAACCTGCAGCCCGATTTGTGTTCTAAATTGGTGTTTAGCAGCACGATCTGAACAGCAATCAAGGGAGAACCCAGAGGATTTTCTAAGGGGAGCAAATGGCTAGTTTCCAATCTCATTACACAAAATATTTACAGCAGTTTACATTACATTGGAGAAGATCCCAAATTATTTTTACATGAGGTCTGTAGTCAGAAGGAAGAGAACTTTTTTGAATGTGATTATGAGCAAATGATGATTTCCACTGATGAAGTTAAAGGGACAATGTATTTCTGATGTTATTTCTGTCTCACTCTCCTTACTCCAAAGTCCAGATTCATGTACTATAATCCACCAGTTCCTTCCTATTCAGAATAATGTAGCACTTTTAGTTTTAGTTGGGAACTATTAAAAACACAAAATTTGAATATAGATTTTTAAAAATAAAATATGCATTAGAAGTACCCCAAATTTATAATAGTTTCAGCTCTGAAAATGGTTTGTGAATGGGGTTAGTGAGTTAATCTCAGTGTCAAACAAGTTTATGAAGGAGATTGATTTAGGTTCTTTTAAAACCTAACTAATTTTTTTTTTGAAACAACAGAAAGTGATTTTTAATCCTTTAAGATCAGTCATAATTTGCCAAAAAATAATTATTGGACTCTACGTATGTGTCTTATAACAATACACTGATAATGATTAAGCTAATTTTTCAGATCTTGAAAAAGACTACGCTCTTAATGTTGGAACTTATTGCTGTGTTGTGTATGTAGTGCCATGATTGTATAGTAGGTAAACTACAAACAAATAAATCATACAGGTTATAATCTAAATGCACAAGCAAGTACAATACAATGCAGAATGAAGGCAGAAGTGTGGTCTGGAATGCTTTCAGGAACTAGAGTGTTTTCCAATACAGGAATCCATGTCCAATTATATTTCAGGCAGTGATATTAGAATATTTGGCAGCCAAATTTTTCACTTACCAAAGGAGCTGCTGAGCTCAGGGGGACACGCCTTTATAAATCTGACAGTTACCCAGACGAGACCATGAAAGACAGTATTTTCTCCTAACATGATTAGAAATGTGAAAATGTAAAGGATCTAGTAAATGTAAGGGATCACTCTGGCATAGGCTGTAATACCTATAGGGTAAAACAAAAAAACAATAAGTGTGGCACTTTTAATATAGTAGTAACTAGATATTTTTTAATTCTGCTTTCTGTTTATCTCCTCTCTTCTCTTCCTTATTTCCTTATCCCTGTACGTTGTAATGCTGTATCTTCTGCCTTTGTGATTCCTTCCCCAGCTATACAGCTCCACAGAGAATCACAACATACATCTGGTTACTATAAAAGGAGGAGGGGAAAAAGACCCAAAACAAAAAAAATCCATCCTGGATCAAGGTGCCACCAGTCTGTTTCACTGATCTCTGGTTTCACTGATGTCATTGTTCAAAAGGCCTAGAGAAAATAGAATTAAAATAATAAATCCTCGACAAAGGATTTATCAAAGAACATGGTGGCCTTACCATGACATACAGTGAGTCCCCTGACTGGAGCTGCTTTCTGCTTAAACAAGTCACCAGTCTGATATGACACACTGTAAACTGGTATTTCACAGCAGGCTCAAAACACTGGATTTTAACAACCATCTCCTATGCCATTTTTGAACCTCTTCTGATTGTCTCATGTTTTCCCTCAACTCTCAGCTAAAAGATAACCAGTGGTCTATTTGAAGATCTAGCTACCAGGCATGTTGCCACATTGTTGCATATTCATCAGTAAAAATCTTTCCATATCCACATGGCAAACCGTTCGAACTGTCATAAAGAAGAAATAATCACCTTTCCTTTAAAATGTAACAAAGGCCACCAGAGCTGTGTTCTTTGTATAGCAGTAAACATTGTCACTAGTAATCAATTTATTTTACTGGTAAGGATAGTATTCTCATGACAAGTCAAAGACCTTTGGAAATAGTACATCTGTGCCTGTTATTTAAGCATACACAGAAACAAAGAGGCAGAATATATTAGAAACAAAAAATATGTCATCTTGTATAATGGTCCCATTGTTTGCTCCACCAGAGAGGGATTGTGCCATAACATATGACGCTGAATGTGCCTTTCTTGTTCTCGAGCCTTCATAATAAAGTATGTGATGCACATTTAATTGCATAGAGAAGATACTGATGTTAGTTGTAGTCACCCTCCCTTTCAGTGCTGCCCGTGCTGGGTTAGAAATGTATTTTTATGAATGTTAAGAAACCTAAACAGCAATCAATAGAATGTAGTTCTAATGCCCCAGTTTTAATGGTAGTCACTTTGATTCAAAGCTGGATCAATACCAAGTCGCCTCTGACTGAGACTGAAACGGAAGTATTGTAATGCCGAGTAAATGACACCCGCATTATGCCTTCCACGGTAGGGTTTTTAATTTACTTTTCTATATGATAAAATAGGTTAAGAAAAGGAGTGGGGGCTGAGTACGTTGTCTTATGGGATTAAGTTGCACTGATTTTTATGGTGCCACAATTGTACACAGACCTGTACACCAAGTAATCATTTCATAATAGGCAGCACCCATTCTAGGAGCTGTACATGCAGGACTTGGGGGCTGGGGTGGATCTCCTGCAAACACATTCAGATTTCCAATAAGTATCATTCTTCCCGCACTAAAATTATAATACTTCAGTGACTTTCACAGGGAAAAATCAATGGTCTGCCGTTAAGCATATGGACAGGCCCTGTGTCGTAAGCAACACATTAGTCCTAAATTATGCAGCAGGGACCCAGGAATTAGACAGTGCTAACATTGCTGGGCCAGTTCAATCGCTCCTTTCCTACTTACAGGGTGTCTGATGAAGAATAAGAAAAAACTGCCAAGGAAATAAGACATGCTATCTTTAGGGAATGAATAATTAGAGGCAAGATTGTCACTTGCCCTATATGGCTCAGAAAACCACTGTTCCTCTCTAGCCTTGTGCAGGTAGGCTAGGAGAGGGTGGAGAGGAGCAGGGTGTGGGCAGAGCCTTGGCTCCACCCTTCTCAACATGCCAGCTAGTGGGAAAAAATAATCTCTACCTGGTAAATGAGTAGCAGAGATTCCTTCCCTGGGATGCTTCTGGGATAACACTCCTTACACAGAGCAACATTAAGTTTCAATCTAGCAGCCCTATATACCATGGCACACCATGCCCATCTATCCCCATGCACTATCCCAGGTACATTTTTTTTTATTAATCATAATAGAATTTCACCCACAGAAAGCACCACACTGTAATTTAAACCTGCTCTTCTCAAAATCAGGATCTAAATACTTGTGCATCAGGCATACAGGGTTTTTTTCTGCTTATTTGAACTATGAATTCTTCTCTTTTTAATGCAGAAGGGGGTGAGTCAGCTGCTTTCTTACCCTGTGCATTCCTTGAGCGAGTGCCTCAGAGGGAGGTTCTGGCACATAGTATGTGAATGTCCAGTGAAATCCACGGCATTCTCATAACACTGCTAACTTTCACATGGTTCTTGTGCAGACTTCAAGTTTGAGCAAGCTAGTTATTGAGAGAGGCCATAAGCTCAAAAAAAATCAACTTTAAATCAAACATCAAACGGACTAGAACTTGCCTGCTGTAGTATGCAGCCATGCAACAAGAAGTAGCATCAGAGGAGCCATTAATAAGTCCTGTTAAAAGTGTCTGATCTCACGTTTTTAGGTCCAAGTGGCCATTAATATCTGACATAAGGAAAAAGGGATTGCATTGATTAGCATAATGGAGGAGTATGGGGATGTAGCTCCTTGGGACTTATCAACCACCTGAGGCCCCCCTCCCACCCGCAGCAATTGGACACTGTAAGAAATTCCTGCATCTCAAAACCGCACTATATAAACAGAGATGAAATCTGAATATTCAAACCTCCCACCCCCCACTGAGCCCAGCTGAGCATGCTGCGGCTTGACTTCAAAGGAAAGAGACATGAGAAAGGAAGCATGGCCTTATAGTGCTGTGTTGACTCAGCACTGTTTCCTCACTAAACCCCATGATGTACGCCGTACAGGACTATAATATACATTACAGAGCCACAGCTTTTGGTGAGCAGACTCAATATTTTGATATTCTCATGCAGGCTCAAATGGATTTAGGCATTTCTTGACTACTAACTAGCATTCTAAGATGCCACATGGTACCAAACAATCCAAATGTAACCGTACCACAATTTACTATGGGAAAGATTCTGACTCATCCTATGCACCAGAGCAAGGCTGAGTAAGAATTCCCCTTAAACCTCTGTGGGGGGCTCCCCAGTATTTGGATCCAGGTGCATAGGAGTAAGTGGGGCTACTCAGCCTCTTCCTCCTTCCCCAGAGGGGGTGAGGAGTGGACAGACCCCGGCCAGGAGAACTAAGCCAGTGTCATAACTGGTGCTGATCAAGGCCAGCAGTAAAGCACTGACATCCTCGAGCAAGAGACTATTGATGGCTGCGTCCCTGAGTTACAGTGCCTCCTGTGGCTAGTCTGGGATTGTGCAGTTTACACACAATCCTGTGGTCAGGGCCGTGCCTAAAAGTGCAACCTAGCCCTAGGGGTGGGTCTCTTGAATGAGACCCTAAAAGGCTGAAGCGCTGTCTGTGCTGCATGGACATGAAGGAGCCCGATGCACTTGAAGAAAGAGTACAGATTACTCAGTGTCCACCCTGCTGTGCAGAGAGCTGTACGCCTGTTCTCCGGTTAGCTCAGGAATGGTGACTACATTTTGGTAGGTGCTGTATTACAGTGCATAGTTTGCAAAGCATTTAGGATCCTTCAAGATGAAAGGTGTTATTGTGTAGCAAGGTTAACTGTGGCTTGCACTGTGGAATTCTCTGATAGGGGTAATCCAAATATATGAATAAAGATTGACTTTAATTTTTTCTTTTAAAAGCATGGCTTGAAATGTATTTTGTTTGTTGAATGGATTTACTTGTTGCTGCTTTTAGCACTAATTGAAACACAAAAACTGCTCTCTGGGTCTCTTGTTCATAATTGCTGCTTTCTCTCTAAGCTCTCAGGCTGAGCCCTGTGGTGTCATTTTAGCCATCACTTTCTAATTATTTCTATTGCCAGGCCCATTCCAGAAGATAAAATGATAAGAGAACTTGTGAGAGCTATTCCTAAAGTAGCTCAATATGCCCTTGTCAGGCGGTAATAGCATCATTGCCTCTCGCTGAATGTAGCAGCTCTCAAAAGTCTAGATGGTTGCAGTGGGGAAAAAAATACAAACATGGGCTGGTAACACAGTGATAGGTCCAATTTTTCACTGTCAAGGACAGCAATTTTATTAAGCAGACATGTTAAAAGTGAAAGATTTGCAAGAACGTGCAGTGTGTTGAGTCACAGTTTGGAAAACCATCTTTATATTGAAAGCAGGCGTAGAAGTCTATCCTCATGGGTATCTTTAAAGAATACAGATCTGTGATTAATCTCACTGGCCGTTGCATGTCATATAAATGTTGTCAAAAACCCAGCATGTATCTGGCAGTAAAAATACCTGGCTGTTATTAAAAAAAAGGGGAGATGACGCTGTTAGTTTTGTATGGTTCAGCACACTGTTGATTTCATGTATCACCATTTTTTTTAAAATGCTCCTTGCTTTAAGGCCCTGATCCTGCAAACTTTTACACATGCAAGTAAAATCATTCCAATGGGACTACTCAATATGAATAAAGTTACTTATGTGTTCCCTGTTTGCATGATTGGGGCCTAAGGATATACATGATAAATGATACAGTTATTACATGACTATGCTCATCTCAGTAGTAGTGTAAAGTACTATAAAACAATAGTATAAAATACAATAAAACAATGAGGTAGACTTATTCCTGCCTCAGCCGGAGAGCTTTGATGACCTCTTGAGGTCCCCTTCCGGCCCTACAGTTCTATTATTTCTATGTTAACAAAGCATCATATATTCAGAAGAGACTGTTTATGTAGGGATTCAAATAAAGCTACAAGGCCAAATTTAAAGATCCCACACCACAGATGATCTGCACAAAAGTGTGTATGTAACTATCGCCTTTGTGCAAGCAAATGGCTATTTGTACATACAGATAAAGGGCTGTGCTGATGCAGTGGGTGTGTCCCCATTTTGGGAATATCATCCAATGCACCGGCCTTTGTAATGATGGGCCATTCTGTGTGCTCTCTCATTCTGGGGCAGAATACTGTCATGTGTTTGCACAAAACAAACTGACAATGGAAATTGCCTTTCAAGAAGCTTTGCCCTGGTAAAGCTCCAATATCTTTGTTTTTGTTTTAAAATGGAACTTTAATGAATGAATCAAAAGAGTCCTCTGCCATTCTTCCCTTGTGGGTTTGTTCTCTAATTGTGTTAATAAAGTTTGGTTTCCTAAAAGACTCAGAAAGGAGCAAACCAGTTTATGTGGGTGAGATTGCAATTACATATTAACCAAACCAGCGCTGTTTGGTCTTTGAGCTAATTAATATAGCCATATCCTGTGAAGTATATCACTCTCTGTGGATTGACAGATTACATAGTTACCATTTGATGGCTATCCATAAAACAAACTTGTTCTGGAGAGACCATTAGTGTGTTTACAAAACTGATAAAAATGGTAGTTAATTGCGGATTAACACTTTATCACAATTATCAGAGGGGTAGCCGTGTTAGTTTGAATCTGTAAAAAGCAACAGAGGGTCCTGTGGCACCTTTGAGACTAACAGAAGTACTGGGAGCATAAGCTTTCGTGGGTAAGAACCTCACTTCTTCAGATGCAAGACTGAAGCATAATTAGCTTATGCTCCCAATACTTCTGTTAGTCTTAAAGGTGCCACAGGACCCTCGGTTGCTTTTATCACAATTGTTTACTAATTCAGAGCACTTTTGGAAATCCCAGCAGAGAAGCCAAAGATTGAATTGGCCTGGAAACAAAACAGCCCTTCTTCCTCCTAGAAGCGATCCCTTCTGATCAGGGATGAGACCTCTACTGGTAAGAAACTTGTCCTGCTATTGACCGTTCTGGTTGAATTCACTTGGTGCAGAGGTCTAATACATGGTTGTGCGTCCCTCAAGTCTGATTCATATTGTACTGATTCACACAGGTGAATTTTATCCTCTGTGGATACATAGAAGATTTCAGATTCTTGGGCTGTCCATCCAGCGGATTTTCCCATCATTAAATAAAGATACTTTTGCGCAGACAAAGTTCAGCTAGTCTCACTTCTTCTCATAAAGTTACATTTGTTTACTATTGTCTCCAATCTTTTCACCATATGGTGGTGTTCCTCTCTTAAGACACTAGAGAGGTGAGATGTTCCAAGGAAGAGACAAAAAGGCAGTTGTGTTTCACACATTCTATGACTATGCAAAATCGTTTTGTGTGTAAACATGGGGTATGTTTCTATAAGACCAGGACAGCAGAAAATAAGCAGTTAGTTACTGAACCACGGCAAGACGCATGCATTTCATGTGATAATATTATTTCTGGACAAGTATCTATTTGATAATACTATCTATTTAATAATGCCAGTTTAAAAAGCATGTTTTATTAAAAGGGAAATGGCAACGAATTCCATCTGAAGGAAGACAGTAAAGTTGGATTGTAGAGACTAATAAAGTTAGTTTTATTTAGTTTGTGTTCTGATCTGCCTCTTTGTTGCTAATCTAAGATAACCCAACAAGAATAAAATGCTGGAAAATAAATATTTCCCCAAACCACCACCACCAAGGGCAAATAAGTGACTGCAGTATTTTTGAAAGAGGCATTCAAATATGTAATTTTTGACAGATTTATTTGAAAAAGGCCTTTCCATCACAGCTTACTACAGGACACACACATACACATTTATACCTTTAAGACCACAGTTCACATTTTGATCATGTGTAAATGTAAACACAGAAGTTGACTTATGCTTGCAATTGATTTTTGTACAGAATTTTTGTTTCAAGGTTTGCAATGGACAGTTAACCCCCCCCCCCACTATATAATGTATTTGCCCCTTCAATATTAAGGTGCAAGGAAAGCTCAATATTTATGGCCCAGCCAACCAATCAGCCTCCCTCTTTTAAGAGAAGGTTGTTGCTTATTTATTACGGGACTCCAGAAGTTAGTACTTGCTACTATTGTCATTTTAGTTTAGCTGAAACTTACATTTGCTAGCACACATGCCAACAGCAGCTTTCGAGCCCAACCCTGTATTCCTTGCACACCCAATATGGGTGTATAGGATGCGTGAAAAATAAAGGATCAAGCCCTTGTGACGTATGACACTCCAAACATTAATCTGGAGGTTCAGGTATGTTTTTAAAGGAATATTTTTTAAGAAGAGAAGAAATTTGCCAATAAAAGCAAACGTACTACATTACCCTGGCTTTAATACACTGAAATATTTTGACGAAAAAGAATGAAATAACCCCTGTGCATCAGCATCAAAGTGGGGCACATCTATGGTAAAAAATAAGCCTTTTCCATTTGGACTGTGCTGATAACATTTATTTTTCTCTTTTCCATCTGGAAACCCTGTGGGTATCATGAGAATTGTAGCGAAGCTGATTGGGGTCATGTGTGAGGGCACTGGGATCAGAGCCAATGTCACGTCCAGCCTCCTACAGCTTCAAGAGCTCCCAGAGAGAATGTAACTACAAATCTGTGGCATATTGGGAAATGAGGGTGGTAACAACTGAGGTCAGTGGCCGGAGTGTGTTTCAAATAGTCATGGGACCAGTGATCAGTTCTTAACCTGCAGCAGATTTACTGAATGGAGTTTCAATTAAAAAAAAAAAAAGTGTGGTGTATCCAACAGAACTGATGCTCTGATCCCCTTTCTTTATGGAATTTGAGGCCAATAACAGAAGTAGATAATGGCTGCAAAAATGGACTGAGAATTCTTGTATTCATCGCTACCCAGTGAAGTTAAATAGACGGAGTAGCAGGTTTATCACTTTAACATATTTAACTTCTTTCCTGAGAAAGTGATTTGTTTTCCTTCTAATCTCACTCTCTCTTTTCGTCTTAATATTATTTAAATATGAATGCATTTTTAGTGCTCCTGAAAGTGAGGCACAGATGGCAGTGGTTAGTTGTAATAGGAATAAGTGCAGGCTCTCGCTAGACCTTCTGAGCTGAGACTGACATTTGATAATAATGTGGAATTCAGTCAAATCTGTGTAGTGATTTTGTACCGTATCATATGAATGGTTTACGCTTACAGTATAGTGTCTTTCATGCAAAGATCCCAGTGCTTTATATTGCTTCAGATGAAGTGGGCTGTAGCCCACGAAAGCTTATGCCCAAATAAATTTGTTAGTCTCTAAGGTGCCACAAGGACTCCTCGTTGTTTTCACAGTATTTCAGCTGGAAAAAAAATATTATCCCTAATTTACAAATGAGGTGAATGGATCATAGAGTTGAAGCTGCCCAAGATCACAAAGCAAGTCAATGAGAGCCAGGAATAGAACCCAGGAACCCTGATTCCCAGTCCCTTGCTATAACCACTGGGCAATGGTTTCACCTCAGGACAAGCTGCATATATGGACAGGAATGTATTAGGTGTAAGGCCACCAAATTCACTGCACTTAGGACTTGATAGATTTGTAGCCAGCCTTCCAGAGAACTCAAAAGAGGCACCTTCACATATAAAAGCAGTCCAGAATTTTAATAAAAAAAAAATATGGAGAGAGAGAGAGAGAGTGGCAGAGAGCGCTCCAAAATGCACTATGTTCCTATGAAATAATTCAATACGTCCAACTTTTCAACAGTAGTGGCTACAGAAATTTACAAAGTCTTTATAATTATTGATGAGAGAAACAAGCTCACCTGCAACATTTGGGTTTTGTTGTGGGAACAATTCCATACTGGCCAACAACAAACTTTAGAGACTATGCAAATAAAATCAGATTCTCTAGCTCAAGGAGCTTGACTGACCGACCTTGTATCAAAATAGGCGTCAGTCCTTTATTATCTTGCAACTATACTACTGTGTGCAGCAAAACAAGCAACACCAGCACTGTTTCTCTCTGACAAACTCAACCTTTTCAACAGGGTATATGCTGGCATGGCTACGTTTACACCATCTGCTGTGCCTCAGGACCCTGCACCTGGAGTGAGCTACAGTTATTAAAGTTCTGGCTCCTTTCATCCCTTCCTGAAGCGATGAAGGCTGACCTGGTAGGAAGTACAACTGGTTTTCAAATTATTTAAGAATTAAATACATTTGTTATCTCATTAGTTAGCTGTTACTGTACTTTATGACACCACAGAGAGAGAGAGTGAGTATTTGGCTAGTGAATGGGGAAATCAGTACATATTCATAGATTCATAGATTCTAGGACTGGAAGGGACCTTGAGAGGTCATCGAGTCCAGTCCCCTGCCCGCATGGCAAGACCAAATACTGTCTAGACCATCCCTGATAGACATTTATCTAACCTACTCTTAAATATCTCCAGAGATGGAGATTCCATATTCATTCCATATTCTTTAATCCAGGGCTACTATTTTAAAACAAAGCCATTTAGTGCTTTATTACACACAGAAATCTAATTAATTATTTTAAGGTAGTACTTTTCTTCCCAGCTACCATTAGGGAAAGGGGTGGACAACTTTTTTTGGAAAATCCTTTCTGCTGATCAGCACTGAAACTGCACCAGTGCCTCTCTTTGCTTCAAGAATCAATGCAACATAACTTCCCAGGAAAAAGTCCAGCTTCCAGTTGCTGGGATTCCTCAGTTGCATTCGTTCAGCTTGTAAACTGCAATAAAATCAGTAGGTAGCCCTCATAAAGACTATCTCTAATGCTAGTCAATTAAAATATTTCTGTACTTGTAGCTGCATTGTAAAGGTACATATACAGTTTGGGGGGGGAAATCTTCATTAAAAACAATTTCAATATTGCTTTGTAAAATAAACCAGTTTCCAATTAACATAATGTTTCTCTAGCCACCATTCTCACACACAAAGACTTTCAAAGTTGTCAGGTAGAGCTGGGTAAAACTAGACCCTGTCACTTAACTCAAGTACATGAGTAGTATATTTTAATGGGAGAGTTCATGTGCTTATGCACGAGGGTAGTCAGGGTCTTGGTGCTATATGTTTCATGATTTTTCAAAAAATGTTACCAGTTCACTTTGTGTGATAACATTTTTGTGAAATTACAAGAGTTCAAATATTTTACACATATTCAGTTCAAGTACTTAAACCCAGCCAGTTAGGGAATCAAGACCAATACCATAAGACTTGTGTGACCACTCCCAAGCAATTTAAATATTCCGAAAAGCTGTGTAGAAATTGTCTGCCAAGTTTTACTCATTCTAACATCAAAAGAAAGTTAGCACTAAATTGTTGAAAACTAAATAAAATTAGTCCAGCTTGGCAAACTCAAAACTAGAGGAAATAGCAAGTGCTACATTTCAGAGAGAAAAACAATATGCTGCTTTAGTGGCAGGCCTGTTATCATCTATAGTGGACTTTGTATATATCTTAGTCATAAAAGAGCCTTTCATAGGTTATAGGAAATATCTGTCCTGTTTTTCAGCAACAGTGCAATTGCATCAGGGCTACCAATGGTGTAAGCTCTGGTGCAGAACAAACCCAGGCATTTTTACATCTTGTCATCTGACCTTGTTCAAATCCATGATATAACCCTGATCTGAGGAAAGACAGATGCCAGAGCAGTGAAAAAGAGCACATATGGTATCTTTCTACTGTAGACAAGGCCTGTGTCTGTGTGCATTTGCATGGGAGTTAGTAAAGATGTGCTTTAGCCTGCACAAGCTTAATTGTTTTAAGTCATGATACCATTGGTTTGTCTTTGTCAGGCTTTTCGAGATGCAAAATGTCTTACAGTATAAAAGTCTGGCTATATCGGGCATATTTGTACCAGCATAATGACTCCAATACAGTGACAGTGGTTAGACACTGCTGCAAACCGTGCAGCACCAGTGCAAAGTACCTCAGCTTGAAACCAATGTAAGCCGCACCTGTGCAAGTCCTGCTCTACACCAGTGCTGTGCAGCTACAGTGGAAGATTGCTTCCGTGTTGCTACGTTAGTACAACTGCTCCCAGCAGAGACAGATCCCTAAGTCACATTTGTGAGCTGCCCAGTGATGGTGTGCTGATACCCATTCTGTCTAAAAATCTTTTCACCCCAGGAAGCCAGAACAGTCAATCTATAGACATGACCTGAGCATGTGCAAATACTCTATTGTGTGTTGAGCTTCCTATCCTTGACCTTTAAGGTATTCTCTTCTTTGTAGGTTTTTTTTAAACCTTCTCCAACCTCTCCTCAAACTCCTAACTAGCATGTTACATCTTATTTCACGCTGTGACACCATTAATGGAACCTAATCTCCTCTCTGAAGCAGACTATTAGTGGTGGTAGGAGCCACTTATGAGGTCATACACTGAAACAGCACTTATCTAAAGTAAATGCCTTGTAACTAATCAGGAAGAAGTACCACCCCATTGCTCTCCTCATAGACCCCCATGCCCAAAAACTCCATTCATTTACACTGAGACAAAACCTAGAAAGCCCAAGCTTTGATTTTATTTTTTTTAATGACGCAAGTCATGGCCCTTAAATGCATAGGCTGGAATTAGGAGGGAATAAACAATTAGACAGGGCTGCTGGAAGGAATCCTCCTGTTTCATTTTTCTTCTTCACTTGTCTCAGCTGGAGTAGTTTTACCTCCTATTGACACCCATTGTGCTCTTGGCTGCTCGCTATGATGCAGCTGTTTTTTTAATGCCTATCAACCCTCTGCCTTTTTACGATACAAAGGTGACTTGTTAATACAAACGTTGTTGAAGCCTTAATAACAATGAGCCCCAGTTGTGATCAATGATGTTGCACCTTGGCAGGGAATGTATCAATGTTCACGGATTCATTTAAAAGTCATCTGCACAGGACTGCTGATTTTTTATTTTTTAAAAATCTGCACATAAGCAATGCGTCCACTGTGTTAGTCTGACATTTCAAATTCTATCGGGTGCAATTACGTAGCACTGAAATTGTATTGTTTCCTATGATATTTACTTATTCTCATAGTTATCATTGTCTACCTGCTCAAGAGACTACATTTAAACAGAAACCTAGTCCATATATCAAATCACAAAATTCTGCTTAATGTCCAACTTATTTGATCTTTGTAAAAGTTATTTTGCTTCACCATCTCATATTGCACATGTTCTTCCCAAAGATATTTCTTACAAAAGGACAAATATTTGACTGACATTCCCCCTGACAAATATTTGACTGACATTCCCGCCCAAGTTTTGTTTCCCTGTTGAAAACTCAGCCCAACCAGAATGTACTCAACACTTAAACCCCAGTTTAATTGGCACAGCACTTAGTAAGTGGAGTGACCCCATTATATGAAACAGGACATTATCCATCAAAGTCACATGTGCAAATGATCACCCTTCAAAAGATTATCATGGTAAAAACTAAATTTACCATTGCAAAGTTGACAGGCCTGATTCCCTTTCACTTATACTGGGGTAAATCCAAAGCAACTATTCACGTTAATAGCTACATGAGTGTAAAAACACTGGAAGTAAAAGGAGAATCAGGACAGAATTTTAATTTTCTTATACGTGAAAGCCTGGAGTCGTGGCTTTAAATAGGAAACAAACCTAACAAGTTACCAAAATGAATTCCTCGAATAATGTTCGCTCTCTTTCAGCAGGTTTCGGGGGATAGAGGGGGAAAGAGGGTTTCTACTCTGAAAGCAGGATTCTTTTCACCCTCGCAGAAGCCACTAGCCTTTAAACTCTACTAAAACAATAGGGACCCCTGAGACTCAGATGATGTAAATCACTGACGCGTCATTGAAGTCAATACCCATTTACATCAACTGAGGATCAGGCCCCCAGAAAGTCCATTGGTAGCTCTGAATACAAACCTGTTACAAATGCAAGTCATTTGATAACAAAATGTTCTTAGTACCCAAAAAGAAATACTCCCTACCACCTTTCAAAAGACCAGATGAAGCTGCTGAGATTCAGGCAGTAGAAGGAAAACAATATGTCAAATGGAGGACAGATATGCAGAGTATGAATTAAGGAAGGAAGAGGATGGACGATTACAGTATGTCATATTGCCGTACTGTTGCTGATTGGAAAAAGAAAGAAAAAAGTGGGAGCAGGGAAGCAGACTATCACCATTATTTTTCACATGTTTGTGTAAAGTTCTCTGTTGAAATACAGTGCTAGTTCAATGGAAAATAATAATGGTCCTATAGTGCTAATAGTTCCTATCCTGCCATCGGCACCCGAACTGTTCTACTCAGTTAATAGATATATACTTTCTCTTTCAACTTAGACACACAAATATACACTGCCCGCCCACCTGCCTCCCCCCCCACAGATGATCTCTTACCATTGAAATGCAGCCATCTCTGGGGTGAGACATACCAACTGTTTAAAAACAGACATGAACACTACATGACAGCATTAGAACAGAAAGTGAAATTTCTGGGGGTAGTTTAGGTAGACACAATGGAATCATCCAATTTGGAATCTGGCCAGATTCTCTGTGAAGAGTGCCACAAGGTCGTTAATGATCATAGGATCTCACTTTCACTTTCCATCTAGGAAATGGGTATTCTCACTCTTCCAATGAAGGTCACTAATACAGAACTTTGGGAACTCACATTTAGTTTCATAAAATGTTGTACAAAAACCTGTCCCCATTTGTGCGGAAACCAAATTGGTATCAATGGGGAGTTGAATGCAAAGATTAAGGGAAGAATTTGGCCGTAAGTGTTCTAGGATCAGTTCACCCTAGAGACTAAAAGCTTTTGGTGTTCAACCCCGAAAAGCTGAATCATTCAGAAAGTGAGTTCTGCTGCTTTTGTAATTCTAAGTAGCAGAGCTATATAACACAGTTGCTTTCGTCTTTGAAAACCATTGCCAGTGTCATATTTTCCTCCACACCAAATCATTACACCCTTGCATGAAAGTAATCAACATTTACAAATTGAATTTAATCTAGCAAACAGACTTTCTCTTATTATAAAATTATTAGGTTCCATTACATTGTTTTAAAAAAATCCACGTAGGGTTTAACTAGAAATTTGACAAGTGACAACAGCAAAAGCAGGAATAGCTCCTAATACCTGAATTAGAAATGTTTGGATTTTTTACCTTTATATTGTGAGCAATGGAGCCTTTTTTTGGACGCTGTGGTTTATGCTAGGACTCTCTGAGTCACTGAATATTTTATATTGTTCAATGATCTACATATGAGTCATTCATCAGCTTTCAAGTATTTTTGGAATTGTGTTATTTTGCTTAAAATTGTAGGAAAATCAAATTGCAGAAGTGATAAAAAATGCAGCATTGTAGATTTAATAAGATCATATGACGGAATCAGAGCATATGCATGAGAACATAAAAAATTAATCTAAACAAAAATTAGGTCTAGGAAGTAACTGCAAGATTCAACAATGAATTGTTAGGGAGGTATTGTATTCTGAACATGACTGGTTTACTGAAGCTAGTTATGGTTGCCAAAAAGTTCTTGCTTCAGATGTTGTCCGTGCTTACAATACTTATCACTTCTGTAGCACATTGCAGTTTATCACTTCAATAGCACTTTATATATGTTCAAGGCACTTTAACAGCATTAACTAATTTAGGGCCTGATCCTGCAAATGCTGGATGCCAGGCACAGGGCCTGATCCAAAGCCCATTTAAGTCACTGACTTCAGTGGGAGTTTTGATCAGATCCATCGTGCTCACTATTTTGCGTAGCTCTATGGAAGTCAGATGCAGGCCTGCTATAAAGCAGATGTTAATTGGTCTGATCTGCAGAATCCTTTACCAAGTGGATCTTTTCATAAACTCGCATAGGATTTCTTTGTCTGGAATGCTTGCTGATGTCAATGGGGCTAACTCAGGACAGTAAATGCCTTCAGGATCAGGCCCTTAATCCTCACCAAATCAGTGTAAAATAGGGAAACTGAAGCACATCGAGGACATGCCCAAGGCCACACGGCAAGTTAGTGGCAGAGCTCAGGAGCTTCTAAGGGTACATTTACACTACAGGGGGGAGTCGATTTAAGATACGCAAATTCAGCTACGTGAATAGCGTAGCTGAATTTGACGTATCGCAGCCGACTTACCCCGCTGTGAGGACGGCGGCAAAATTGACCTCTGCGGCTTCCCGTCGACAACGCTTACTCCCACCTCCGCTGGTGGAGTAAGAGCGTCGATTCGGGGATCGATTGTCGCGTCCCGACGGGACGCGATAAATCGATCCCCGAGAAGTCAATTTCTACCCGCCGATTCAGGCGGGTAGTGTAGACCTAGCCTAACTCTCAACCTTGTGCTCAGACTTCTAGACTACATTGCCTTTCATACAGTACCCCTGTGAGCAGAACTGACATGTTAAGGGAAAAGCCAGTTTAGTAAAGGACTCTGCTTGCCAGACACTGGGCATGCCTACGCTGCCACCAGATGTGTGACTGCCATTCAGGTAGGCATATCTTAGGCTTGGTCTACACTGGGGGGGGGGGGGGGGGAGAGGGGTAGTGTAGACGTACCCTTATTCTAGCTAGTACAGCTAAGAATAGCAGTGAAGACAAGATGCAGCGGCATGAGCTTCAGCCCAGGCTGTACAAGCATGCTGGGTACCCAGGGGACTTACTTGTGTTGCTAGGTCATGCTTAAGCCCATGCGACTGCCATGGCTTCACTGCTACTTTTAGCTGTGCTAGCTACATTACAGCTAGCACAAGGTGATGTAATCACACCTGTGAATGCAGTACAGACATACCAAAGACTTCAGCTTTAGGACAGGGATTCCTTTAGACCACTTGGATCCAAGAGGTACTGGGAAAGATCAAGCCAAAACACAGAGGCTTTTCTGCTGTTGATAGCTTCTGGTCTTATGCCACAGGAGATGGTTCTTAGGCCTTATCTACATGGGAGAATTTGACCAGTAATACAGGTATAATCATAACCCTGCGTGGCCTCTCTTATTCAGATATAAAACTGGCTTTTTAAGGTTTAGCTTAAACCCTTTCCCAAATAATATAAGGTAGACCAAAATAATAATAATAAAAAAAGGCATTCTTATATGGAATAAGAGTGTCCACACGGGGGTTACATTGGTGTAACTATTGTCAGTTCAAATTCACACCTTAGCTTATACTGAAAAAACTTTCCCATGTAGACGAGGCCCTAGAAAATGATTAATTAGGCATTTGTAGAGTTAATTTTGGTTATTTTGATATGTTTAAGGTGGAAGCAAGATAAGGACAATCATATCAGCCCTATTAACCCCACTGTGGTAAAACTTATGAGAGGCATGTCACAATTCAGGGCAACTGCACCTTTATTCCCTCTCTATGGTCCAGCAAGGGCATGCACTCTAGGCTTCTGGCTCCCCAGCCGATGCCTCTCGTGGGTCTTCCCCTTCTGACCAGACTATTTCCAGGCTGAACAATTGCCTGACTATCTTATGGCCTCTCCAGCAAAAGACAGACTGCCAAAGCAGGCCTGCTTTGCTTCTCTCATCAGAGACAGTGCACAGTATAACTGCCACAGTTAAATTACCACATTGCCCTTTCGAAGCAAGCAGAATTTATTCTTAAGGTAAAAGCATTACAGAGAAAACATATTAAAACAATTAAAGAACCTATACCCCATATAATAAACTTACCAGAGATCACCCCCTCCAAGGACGGCTCCAGGGTTTTGGCCGCCCCAAGCAGCCAAAAAAAAAAAAAAAAGAAGCCGCGATTGTGATCTGCGGCAGCAATTCGGTGGGAGGTCCTTTGCTCCCAGCGGGAGTGACGGACGGTCCGCCGGATTGCCGCCGAATACCTGGACGAGCCGCCTCCCCTCCAGAGCGGCTGCCCCAAGCACCTGCTTGCCAGGCTGGTGCCTGGAGCCAGCCCTGACCTCCTCACTCCAACAAGGGATCTGTTTGGTGATTAGTCCTTCAAACTCCACAGGGTTTTTTCTGTGGTCATCAGTTCACAACAGCTTTTGCTCAGAACTAAATTCTAAGTCTTATGGGGCCTCAGTGGCCAAAGACCTTCCAACCATTCCCTGAAGACTGAGGCCCTCCCTTGGACCAGAGGTCTTGGCCGTCTGTTGGATCAGAAAGAAGTCCCTGAGTCAGTTTTGACTCAGGCTATTTAACCAAAAATCCTTTCTTTGTCTGTTGGTCCCTGGAGAATCCAGTTTGAACCAGTATCAGTGAATGTCTCTCCAGGTGGTGGTACTTCTCTGGAAGTGTTACAACCAAAGTGAATTTTCCTAACAATCCCTCACTGGGACATACATATTTGCATTTTTAATACAATGTACTCCTAAAATACTTAACTTAATTCAGTCAGGTTTATCCAGGATATTTCAGGATTATTGTCATATCTGTCACAAAGGGGATTGGGGAGGAAATCTTTGAGAGGATCTTTTTCACCAAAGTCCATGGGATCAGCGAGGATGAGGTACAGTCACTCTGGCCCACCCAATTTCCCCCCACTCTCCCAGTTCTGCAGAGACTATTCCATGAGAAGAGGAGGATGGAGCCATGGAAGTGGCTGACCTTTTTTCATGCAGATAACATGAGAGCTGCATACAGAAGGAACCCCCTGTGTGCAGATCCAGAGGGCACAATACCAGCCACTCAGCTTTAAAATCACTACCTCTAGCATTATATCTGTGAGGCAGACGTTATTACTCTGTATTAAAGATAGGGGCACTGAGACAGGCGGGGCGAGTGGCTTGTCAGAGCCAAGATTAGAACTCAGGAGCTTCTGACTCAGAGGCCTTTGATCAGACAATGGAACATCCCTCTCAAACACATTTTATAAAAACCAGGTACTGAACTGCAAGTGATATTAGCTGGTTTATTTTCCCATCTAGGGAGTTTAAAATCTGTTCCCACAAAGAAATGTGTTTGTGATTCTTCTTATTTAGTAGCCCCTCCCAAGATCAAGGCCCCTTTGCGTTGTGCAAACACATATAAAGACATGATCCATGTCCTGAAGCACTTATTCCAGTTTCAACTTTAAGAAAAACAGCTATATGGAAATCAGTTTATCAGAGGCTAATGCTCACTAAAACGAGTTCATTTCTTTTCCCAGGCCAGCTTTGCCCAGTATTACAAAGTGGAGTACTATACAATCATACATTTTCAATAAAAAGGGGAGACTAGATAAAATGCAGAGCTGCTCAAAAAATACTATATTGTCTGAACATTTTTGCAGAAAATTTGGCCTGTTTTTTGTTGAAAGATGTTGAAGCTTTTTGACCAACTGCAATAAAATATTTTACAGATATAGGCTATAATGTGGCATCTATTAACTCAGTCCTTCCAGTACGTCATGTATTCATGTCATTCAAGCTTGTTTCAGGTACAGGTTACTTTTCCATTAATTATATTCCAAGCACATGTATACATATCAGTGCTGTTGGGGTTGTCTATTTCTATTAGTTTAACAAGCCCTGGTATTAATGAGATTGCTCTATAATTGAACCTTTTCATGGGTCCCTTGGTAATGAAATTATGCTAATCTGAATTTGCAACCACAAGGCATCCATCATACTTGATCAAACAGTAAACATCAACAGTGGTACGCTAGGAGTGTAAATGTGCTGTTAATTATTACAGAAATGAACAAACCCCATTATTTCATCTTTCCATTTGTGTGACTTAACATAATAGGTGAAGATAGAGTATGTCAGACATCCACTATGTGGCAGCATGGTCCACTTAACAGAGCATGAACTTGTAAATACTGAGATAAAGTATCTCCATGCCTGACGCACTTTTTGTGTATTAGAGGGGAAAGAACATGTATCTGTTTCACACCAGTATGAGTCAGTGCTCTGGGAAAGGCAATTGTACTGATCAATTATTTACCTTAAAAAGAGAAAAGGCATCAGAATTCCCAATTGCTGGAATTTTTCAGTTCTAAAGCATGTAGGTGTTTGCGTTAAATACAAATAGCCCAGAAATACTGGTTTCTCCTTTATATCTTAAAAATATATCTAGCCTATGTATCTAAATGTAGGCACCTAAATCCATATTTAGGCAATTCAATGAAAGCAGCCTGATTTTTCCAGAGATGCTGAGCTTCTGCAGTTCCCACTAACTGTCATTGGCTCAGCACCTCTGAAAATCAGGCCTCTCTTTTAGGTTCCTAAATATACATTTAAGCTATCTAAATGCAGACACCTGAGCTTGAAAATTTTGGTCAGTCTTTCTCAGGTTACAATTACCTTTGTATTTTATATCATATTTCAAAGTTGCAAAATGAGATATTAAAAAAGTTCTTTTAATACATTTATAGTTGGACAAAGGGAAAAACAACAACTAAAAAGTGATATTTATCATTCTTGAAAAAAGAACAGGAGTACTTCTGGCACCTTAGAAACTAACAAATTTATTAGAGCATAAGCTTTCGTGGACTACAGCCCACTTCTTCGGATGCATATAGAGTGAAACATATATTGAGGAGATATATATACACACATACAGAGAGCATGAACAGGTGGGAGTTGTCTTACCAACTCTGAGAGGCCAATTAAGTAAGAGAAAAAAACTTTTGAAGTGATAATCAAGATAGCCCAGTACAGACAGTTTGATCATTCTTGCTTCATCAATGATGCCACCATATATGTATTACTGCTGAGAGTACTCTTACAGTCTCTTGTAGAAGAGAAATATCAAAATAAAATAACCTTGTATGTCAGAACAGCTTCACTGACATCTTTGTCACTACAACAGCCGTATCCCCAGCTCACTTGCATAAACAAGCCCATCCGCCCTTTTTGAACTCCCACTGATGTTTCATATTTAGCTGAGCACTGTGGCCTTAACCATTATACTAATTCTATTTTTGAAACCCAGGTGTTCGACCCATCTATTTCCCTGGTCTTTTTAGCATTTAGCATACAGCAGTTTGGACCTATCTGAAAATAACTAATTCTCCAAATCTTCAAGCTTCAAATAAAATTCATACCAAAATAAGTTTAAAAATTTAAATTTTTGCCCAGGATTGCCATTCCTTCTGAACCACTGAGAGATACACAACTACAAAAGGACTGTGCCAGTCAGTGTATTCAATAGTTTTTAAATATATGCTGAAACAAGTATACAAAATGTACTGGTGCCATCTACAAACTATGAAGATTTGTTGGTGTTTACTATGGGTTGAGCCCATTGACATTAATATCAAAGGCAAAATTCCCAGTATTTCCAAAAAACAATATATATAGTCTGTGTCACTCTGAATGAGCCAATGCATTACATGAACTTAATTCAACTTAATTGCCACATTTTTATGTTCATTTGTTATCTATAGCAATACACAAATATGAACAGCATTTTTTTATTCTTAAAACCTTTTATTTTTAATAAATCCTCATTTTAATAGTAAGCATTTTATACAAACAAAATAAAAAATGAATGTTTGAAATTCTACCCCTAGAAGCTTTCAATCTTCTCATTTATTTATTGATGTCCTTCTAATCGATTTTGAAATTTTGAAACAGCTTGACTCCTCCCCTTTTTTAATTAAAATTGAAGTCTTTTGATATTTATCCTGACATTGTTCATAAACTTAGGCTATAGAATCAATTTATTCAAAAAAATGTTACCTATTCAATTACATCAGTTTCCTTCCAACATTGTGTCAACATTTGTCACAAGAGAAGAATACAACACTTGAAGGGCAGGTCTTCACTACCCGCCGGATCTATCGGGGGTCGATTTATCGCATCTAGTTTAGACACGATAAAATCGATCCCCGATTGCACGCCCCGTCGACTCCGGAACTCCAGCTCACGAGAGGTGGAAATGGAGTTGACGGGGGAGCGGCAGCGGTTGACTCACCGCTGTCCTCACGGCCAGGTAAGTCGACCTAAGATATGCCGACTTCAGCTACGCTATACGCGTAGCTGCAGTTGCGTATCTTAGGTCGACCCCCCGCTAGTGTAGACCTGGGCTTGATGTGAGCTACTATTTAGAAAGGGCCAATTTAAAGTAAAAGATCTACCTTTACTTATGTCAAGTAACATCTTACGCCTTGAGTACCCTTATAAATAAGGCTACCAGAAACTGGCTGAAGATAAATTAGCATATAGCTTCCTGCTTTTTCTGTATCCTTACAGAGCTCATCTGGAATTTACTTAGGTTACTCAGACATTTTTTCCTTTAAGAATCACACATGGACTTTGCATCAACTGTTCTCCAGGTCCACTGAAGGTAGAATAAGAAATAATTGGTTTAATTTCCAGGAAGGGAAATGTAAGTTTGATATTAGGAGAAACTTTCTAACTATAACAATAATTATGCACTGACACAGGCTTCCAAGGGAGGCTGTGGACTCCCCATCACTGGAGGTTTTTAAGAACAGGTTGGACAAACACCTGTCAGGGATGGTCTAGGTTTGCTTGGTCCCGCCTCTGCATAGGGGGCTGGAGTAGATTCTCACAATCTCTTCCAGCCCTATGTTTCTATGATTATAAAACTCACCTTAGGTTGTATATATTGTGAAAAGAATGTTGTATAAATTGTTGGTAAGTGTGTATAAACTGGCCCACTCTTTATTTTAGCACTGTTGATATTTTGCCAGTAGTATACTCAACCCAATTCTGATCTTAACAACACTGTTATCATCATTTACGTCAGCAGCCTGACTTACACCAGTGTCAAGCAAGATCCAATCAGGCCCTTTTCTTTTAAATGATTGTTTTCATCCCCATTTTTTTAGCTTTCAAGATGACATTGCCTAATATTATGATTCCCTTTATACTAGGGCTGTCAAATTAATTGCGATTAATCGCATGATTAAAAAGATTAATTGCAATTAATTGCACTGTTAGACAATAATAGAATACCATTTATTTAAATATTTGTGGATGTTTTCTACATTTTCAAATATACTGATTTCAACTACAACACAGAATACAAAGTGTACAGTGCTCACTCTATACTATTTTTTATTACAAATATTTGCACTATAAAAAACAAGAGTATTTTTCAATTCACTTAATACAAGTACTGTAGTGCAAGCTCTTTATCATGAAAGTTAAACTTACAAATGTAGAATTACGTTAAAAAAATAACTGCATTCAAAAATAAAACAACGTACAACTTTAGAGTGTAGAAGTCCACTCAGTCCTTCTTCAGCCAGTTGCTCAGACAAACAAGTTTGGTTACAATTTGCAGAAGATAATGCTGCCCGCTTCCTGTTTACAATGTCACCTGAAAGTGAGAACAGGAGTTTGCATGGCACTGTTGTAGCCAGTGTCGCAAGATATTTACGTTCCAGATGCACTAAAGATTCATATATCCCTTCATGCTTCAACCACCATTCCAGAGGACACGCGTCCATGCTAATGATGGGTTCTGCTCGATAATGATGCAAAGCAGAGCAGACCAACGCATGTTCATTTTCAACATCTGAGTCAGATGCCACCAGCAGAAGATCAATTTTCTTTTTTGGTGGTTTGGGTTCTGTAGCTTCCACATCGGTGTGTTGCTCCTTTAAGACTTCCAAAAGCATGCTCCAAACCTTGTCCCTCTCAGATTTTGGACAGCACTTCAGGTTCTTAAATCTTGGGTCAAATGCTGTAGCTATTTTTAGAAATCTCACATTGGTACCTTCTTTGCATTTTGTCAAATCTGCAGTGAAAGTATTCTTAAAACGAACATGTGCAGGGTCATCATCCAAGACTGCTACCGGTATAACATGAAATATATGGCAGAGTGCGCATCATTCTCCCCCCAAGGAGTTCAGTCACAAATTTAATTAATGCATTATTTTTTTAAATGAGCCTCATCAGCATGGAATCATGTCCTCTGGAATGGTGGCTGAAGCATGAAGGGGCATATGAATGTTTAGCAAATCTGGTATGTAAATACCTTGCAACGCCGGCTACAGAAATGCCATGCACTTTCTGGTGACATGAAGTGCCTGTTCTCACTTTCTGGTGACGTCATAAATAAGAAGCAGGCAGCATTATCTCCTGTGAATGTAAACAAACTTGTTTGTCTTAATGTTTGGCTGAACAAGGAGTAGGACTGAGTGGACTTGTAGGCTCTAAAGTTTTACATTGTTTTGTTTTTGAGTGCAGTTATATAACAAAAAAAAATCTACATTTGTAAATTACACGTTCACCATAAAGAGACTGCACTACAATGCTTGTATGAGGTGTATTGAAAAATACTATTACTTTTGTTTATCATTTTTACAATGCAAATATTTGTACTCAAATTAATATAAAGAGAGCACTGTACATTTTGTATTCTGTGTTGTAATTGAAATCAATATATCTGAAAATGTAGAAAAACATCCAAAAATATTTAATAAAATTCAATTGGTATTCTATTGTTTAACAGTGTGATTAATCACGATTAATTTTTTTGAGTTAATCGCGTGAGTTAACTGCAATTATTCGACAGCCCTAATCATAGCTGTTGCTTGTCTCTGTCTCCCCAAGTTGACTTTAGCCATGTAGGTATATCAGGTTCACTCTGCACACACCCACACACCTGCCCAGAATCACAAAAAGAAGCCTTTTGATGCAAAAAGATAAAAATGTCAAACTGTAGGCAGAATTCTTCATGGCTAAGCTCCTACACATGCAAAATGAAAGGCTTGTGCAAGCAGATGAAGTTGCTAGTAACTGATTTGCACATGCAAGTACACTTTGCTTCTGTATTCACTTGGAAGTCTCTAACCTCAGGAAGAAAAACATTGGCGTGCAAACCTGTGGCTGTAACTGCAGGTCCTGCTACTGCAATTGGATCCATGTGGCTGGGCCCTTGGGCCTGCATGGAGTCCTGTTCAAATCAACTGACCACCACAAGGGATGCAGGAGAAGTCTATCCATGCAGCTCTGGTTGTAGCTCAGATGGTGGAAGTCATATTCAAGTATCTTTGAAAATCTGGTCATAAAGCAGGACCTCTTTCCACTGTGAACTTTCATTTTAATTTCACATCCCTGCCCAACTCCATTCAAGCTCCAGCATATAAATATAATTATTAAAAATACCATTTTTATTTGTTTTGAGCAAATTCACACACACATAAATACCTATATTCTCATGTGTTATACCTCTAAGCCAAACAGAGCTAAAAATGCAATTTAAAGTGCGCAGCAGTAATATATAGCTAGTGGTTATACCATTCATCAGACCTGTCTTGCAACCATTCATCTGAGTAAACTATTCAATTCAGTCGTACAATATGAGCTCTTCCCATGAAAGTGTAGGGCTCTCAGCTGTTCACAGGATCAGGTCCCATGCAAGTAAAATTTTAAATCCAGCAGGAACCATTAGGATTATCTAGTCTGACCTCCTGTATAATGTAATCATGGAATGGAATTAATTCAGGGAAATCCTAAGTACAATAGCTGTGGTTGAACTAGAGCATATCTTTTAGAAAAACATCCAAACTTGATTTAAAAATTTCCAGTAATGGAGGATCTACTACAACTCTTGGTAAATTGTTCCAATGATTAATTACCCCCACTATTAAAAAGCTGCATCTTCTTTCTAGACTGAATTTGTCTAGCTCCAACTTCCAACTATTCAATGTTGTTATATCTTTGTCCGCTTGATTTAAGAACTCTTTATTATCAAATTTCTGTTCCCCATGTAGGTGCTTATAGACTGTGATCAAATAATCCCCTTTACCGTCTCTTTGATAAATTAAGTAGATTGAGCTCCTTAATCTTTCACTATAAAGCACGTTTTCCAATCCTTTTATCATTCTCATGGCTCTTCTCTGAATCTTCTACAAATATTCAACATCCTTCTTGAAGTGTGGACATCAGAACAGGACACACTGTTTCAGCAGTGGTCACACCAATGCCAAAGACAGATGTAAAATAAGCTCTCTACTCCTACTGGATATTCCCATTTATACATACAAGGATCACATTAGACCTTTTAGCCACAGCATTGCACTGGGACTCATGTTCACCTGGGTATTCATCATGATCCCCGAGTCTTTTTCGGAGTCACTGCTTCCCAGAATAGACTCCCCGATTCTGTAAGTACGGTCTACATCAGCAATAGTCAGAGTGAGGCTCAGGAACCACAAGTGGCTCTTTAATGTGTCTTCTGTGTCTCTTTACAGCACATAATATTAACACACAGATTGGTTAATAATTAAATCACACAAAGTTATTAACCAATCTGGATGCTTTTACTATGTTATTAACCAATTGTAGTTGATAAAATAATACTTGGTCAGTCATTTTGCTGTGAGAATAATATATATATATATATATATTGTTGACTGACCAAGTATTATTATTTTATCAACTACAATTGGTTAATAACATAGTATATATACATACACACACACACACTAAATATTTCCCATCATACTGTTTAAATATGAATACATAGTACTATAGTAAATGAAACAATGAATTCACACTACTGTGGCTGTTCTGGGTAATGCTGATGGCTAATCTGGCTCTGGAGCCACTGAGGTCTGAGCATCACTGGTCCACATTCTTTGTTCCTAAATGTCTGACTTTACATTTGACTAAATTAAAATACATGTTATCTGATTGTGCCCTTCGTACCAAGTAATCCAGATGTCTCTGTATCAGTAAATTGTTCACTTCATTATTCACCACACCCCCAATCTTTGTATTATCTGCAAACTTTATCAGTAATGATTTTAACTTTTCTTCCAGGTCATTGATGACAATGTTAAATACAGTATTGGGTCAAGCACCAATCTTTGCAGGATATTATTAGAAACACTCCCATTCAATTATAATTGTTTATTATTACATTTTAAAACCTATTAGGCATTTTAAACTGTTTAATGTGTGCCATGTTGATTTTGTTTCTTAATCAAAATGCCTTACAGGGCCTAAGTAGATTACATTAACACTATCAATTTTATCAACCAAATCGTTATTGAGCAGAACCCATCATCAGCATGGATGCATGTCCCCAGGAATGGTGGCTGAAGCATGAAGGGACATATGACTCTTTAGCGCATCTGGCACATAAATATCTTGTGACCTTGGCTACAACAGTGCCATGTGAATGCCTGTTCTCACTTTCAGGTGACATAAACAGGAAGTGAGCAGCATTGTCTTCTGCAAATTGTAAACAAATTTGTTTGTCTGAGCGATTGGTTGAACATGAAGTAGGACTGAATGGACTTGTAGGCTCTAAAGTTTTACATTGTTTTATTTTTGAAAGCAGTTTTTTTTGTACATAATTCTACATTTGTAAGTTTAACTTTCATGGTAAAGAGATTACACTACAGTACTTGTGTTAGGTGAATTGAAAAATATTATTTCTTTTGTTTTTTACAGTGAAAATATTTGTAATCCAAAAATAAATATAAAGTGAGCTCTGTACACTTTGTATTCTTGTTGTAATTGAAATCAATATATTTGAAAATGTAGAAAGCATCCAAAAATATTTAACTAAATGGTATTCTATTATTGTTTAACAGCACAATTAATTTCGATTAATTTTTTTAATCACTTGACAACCCTAATATTTATCTGTGCAGAGTTGTCCTGCATACTTGTTTTAGCATAGTCCAAAAACAAAACAAAACTGGATCACTGAGTAGTCCTACTAGGTATGTTTAAATGTACCTGCAACTGCAGCACTGGTCAAATGAAGTTGAAAGCCAATAAGAGTTAGGTGCCTGTCATTTCTGCCTTTGAAAATCTCCCTCTACATTTTCAAAAGAACTCACCACCAAAACTTGAGCGAGATTTTCCAAAGTGCTCAGCAGCTCCCATTGTGACACTTATGGACAATGTTCTGAATGCTTTTGATAATCTGGCCGCAAGTGACTATTTTGTAAAGCCCAAGAGGCACAAAATATGTCCATAATAAAAACCACTGAGGTTTAAAATGTGTTGTATATACTGAGATTTGTTTAACACTTTTTTTTATTAGCCATATACCTCCCTTGCTGAGATTTTCAATTCAGCCTAAGGGAGATAGGCAGCCAACTCCAACAGAGAACATAATAAATCCCAGTGACATGACTGGAAGTTCAGAACTGCACATACTAAACATGTGGACTGAGATTTTGAGAGGCCTTGAGGAGTTGGGTGCCTTCCTCCCTTAGGGACAAAATTATGGTGAAACTTTGGCAAACAGTGAAGTACCTCTGGATTTATGGAATAACTGTCAGAAGGATTTGGCCCATTTGGTCTACAATGTTCCTGTCTTTTACTGTTAAGTATTTCCAGGTAATATCAAATGCACACTAAATCCAGGTTCACCAGTGTGAATATGAATAGTTCACAGCTGATTAAAAAAAGTTACAGGGAAGCTAGAACTTCTAAGGAATTCCAGGCTCATTGGTTTTATATACACCAAAACTCCTGAAGCTGATTTACTTTTGCACACTTCCAAATAACTTGTGCCTGTCAATACTTGTCGCCCATCTTTTCCTGGATGAGTATGTCTCGATCACGGCAACCCAAGATAAACGAAGTGCCTGAGGATATACACATGCATTAAACAGCCATGCATGCTTTGAATCACAAAGGGATGTAGGACTTGACTGACCAGAATAAAATAGAGAAATGGGAAACCTACGTAAAAAGTTGATGTTTTCTTTGTTTCAATAATACTACAAGGGGAGAGGGTCCAAATGCTAGTTGAAAATTGTAAGAAGGAATCTCTGACAAGGGACTATATATTCATCTGTGTATACCCTACCTACCCACAAATAGTCTTACCTAGCTAGATATCTATCTAACTGTAGTATCTGAGCTCCTCGCAGTCTCTAATGTATTTTATCTCATTACACCCCTGTGAGCTAGGGATGCACTATAACAGATGGGGAACTGAGCCTCAGATAAACTAAGGGCTTGTCTACATGGTGCTGGCAAAGTGGTGTGATTGGTAAAGTGCTCTAATGCCCTGCGCTCTAACTGCTCCATGTATACCCTGCTGATATACTCTAAAAGGAATCGAATTCACAATAATGTAGCCACGTAATGCAAACTAGGTACCTTTTCGAGAATGTGCCAGCAGGGTCTATATGGGGCAGACAGGGTGCAGCATGTTGGAGCGCTTTAAACCTCCTTGGCACGCTTTGCCACCACTGTGTAGACAAGCCCTAAGTGACTTGCCCAAGGTTGCAGAGGAAGTCTGTGGCAGAACAGGAAATTGAAGCTAGGTTTCCTGTGTGACAGGCCAAATCCCGTAACCAGTAGCTCATCCTTCCTCTCTGCTAAACAATAGAGTCAGCTTGCAACACTGCAAGATGAAGTTCCCAAATAAATAAGCACATTTGCACTTGTATCAGCTTTGATGGAAAAACATGGGAGCCGGTTACTGTCACTAGACATATTCTGCAGGGATACATGTAGAAACATGAAATACACTATGGCTAGAGTGACTTTTACTATAGCTACACAAAGTGCAGATTCTAGAGAGAAAGAGTGCGTGCGCAGGGCCGGCGCTTCCACTAGGCGACCCTAGACAGTCGCCTAGGGTGGCAGGATTTGGGGGGGCGGCATTTCGGCAGGATTTGGGGGGTGGAAATTCGGCTCCAGGTCTTTGGCGGAAATTTGGCGGCGGGTCCTTCACTCGCTCCGGGACCCACCACCGAAGTGCCCTGAAGACGCGGAGCGGAAGGACTCCCACCACCAAAGACCCAGGTCCCCTGAATGCTCAGAGGAGGAGCGCTGCCGCCTAGGGCGGCAAAACCCCTGGCGCCGCTCCTGTGTGTGCGTGTGTGTGAGAAAACCTGGTTTATGTGACAGTGTCTCAGGAAGCTCGGAGGCTTTCTTTTCTCTCTAAGAATCAAACGAGTTGGGTGGATGAATCATTCCATAGCTTAAAAAACAAGATTAACCCCCTTTCTCCTCCACTCCTGTGTCCAATCATTGTCTCAAAATCTTGAAATCTCCCTTAATTGTGCACATGGACAAGTAAGATAGTCAATTACAATCTTCAATCACACATCTCTCTAAGGCTTTGAAATATGAAATAGTTTACACTTAAAAGTAATTGTTGCTATCCAGCAATATACTTATAGGACTGCCACCACCAGAGCACCTCACAAACAATGAATTGTCCCTCAAAACGTCCCTCTGAGGTAGGAAATTGTTATGATGTCCCTAACAAAATAGTTTTCTTTTAAAGATCACTCAGAAGCATAAAGGTACACAGGCACAATCAGGTTTATTTTTGTAAAATTTTTGCCAATGTATACATTTTACCTGACAGACCCTACAAACAGTATTTACTTTATTTATTTAAGGTTAGCTGAATTCACCCCAGCTGGACAGGTTTCATAGCTATACAGTGAATATAGATTGTGCATGAGGGGGGTAAACTGACATCTAATTAGATTTCATGTTAAGTCTAGATGCAGCAATTATGACTTCTGAATAAAAGTGGTTGTTATTTAGCAGGGTAGCCTAAGCAATGCACATAATTATTATAATTATTGTGTACCTAATGATATCTAATAGGAATCAGCGTTGCAAATAAATGCTATAAAGTGTTCAGCAGGGTGGCCTGCACTTTGCTGAAAACTAAACAACAAAGGTTAATAAATATGTTTGCAGATATTGTTTTACAGGAACCCTGAGCAGCACTATCTGTTGGAGATTAGCTACATTAGGACTCAACAGACCAGAAAACATCCAGAATAATAGTCTTGGTACCAGTTTACAGCAGCTGTGTATTAAAATAGCTAAACTGGATTCCCCCCTCTCCTCCAACATAGGTCCAAGTATAAAATAGATGGGTAATTTCTCTATACAATCACTTAGTGGACAAAACTCTACCTCACTGAGTGAATGCTACAAATTAGAGACTGTGAACCTGACCAGACAATCAATTCTGCCGTTCAAAATGTCTGTTTAAGTCTGACTCTATGTAAAGTCTGAAGCAGATACAGCCCTTTGAAGTGATGATTAGAATCGCTGCAGATGATGCCTTAGCAAAAAAATTGCATGTATGTAGTGAAGACAATGTCCACTGCTGACAGAAGTGACATGTTATAGACATGTATGTTTGCTAAGCATATTTCAGAACCTTCCACTTCCACAGCCCATTGTGTTTTCAATTATCTTCCTAACCACAGCAAACTAGAGAGAGACTTATCAAGCCTAATATCCTCAAAGACTTTTCACCATGCCTTCTTTAGAGAGGTCAGATACCCTATTGCAGTCTGCTATGCCATGGGAAAAAGCAGTACAATTTACAATATATGCTTCCATTAATAAAAACTGTTAGCAACCACATGGAGAAAACACATAATTATTCGTAAATAGTTTTCAAATGAAATTTGAGAGTTTATAAATTTTAGTATATTCTGATAGGGATTTATGAGCTGGCACAAAGGAGATAAAAATCATCCAGTCATATGTTCATTGGCATATGTAAGTGTATTGATTTGAAGTTAAATATATTAGGTTTTGGATAGAATATATGTGAATCCGAAGCTGCAAGTGAGTGGGGAGGTGCATGTATAAACAAAAGGAACCTACATCCAGGCAGACCCTAAAAAGATCCAGCACCATTTAAACCTTATAGTAGGGATAAGAGTGTGGGAGAAAGTAGAGGGATCACATAGGGCCTTCTGCATCCACAACCCATAGCAGTGAGGGTACTCCATGCTGGTCCTAGACAGGCTGCTTCGGGGGGGCATTAAAGGCAGTGAGATGATGAAAGGGATACTAGATTCATGGTTTTGCAGGCTCTGTGGCTGGGAATTCCCCAATATGAGGTGAGGCTGATCTTCCAAACTAGAGACTGAAATAGTGGCAGTGGGTTGGGAGTGGGCAGTAGGTGAATTCCATCTCTCAAATCCTTGCTTAGTTTCCTACACAAACCCAGTGTACTTAGGCTTTCTGGAGGGAGTGTGAATTTAATCCAAAGTGTAGAATTTTCCTACTATAGCACGGTCATCAAATATACCCATTGGTGGTCATTCTTTGCCATACTTTTTCTGCCGCAAATAAAATAAAATCAATAAAAATCAAACCTCTAATATAGACAAAGTTCAGGTAGAAAGGGAATGATACTGGTCAGGAGAGAAGGAAGAATTTGCAAGCTCTGAGGTTTACAGGAATTTGGTGCACTCTGGAGTTATATTTCAGTGGAGCATCAGCACATTTGAGAAGGCTGAGATCAGTAGGACGTAGTGGATAGGTTGTTGAGTTCTTCTGCCAGGTACAAAAGGGCATAGAATGGATAGGTCATCTGATTGCCTCCTGTATTGGGGGTTTATGGGCCACCATGTAAGGAAAAGACATTGGCTAAGGGCAGCAGGCCATTCTCACAAGGACTTTCCATCTGAAGTGGTAGCTGGCCACCTAATTATTCACCTCTAAAGGGGCCCACTGAGGCCAATAAGAAAATACCAAGCATTAAGATAATAGAGAATGGTTGGAGATAGGCTGGGATGTATTTGAAGGGAACCAGCAATCTTATTAGGGTGGGAATGCTAATAGATTTGGATGTAATTCAGATATTCTCATCCAAAACTTAATACATATCCACACAAATCAATATATTTGAATTTGAGACAAAACATTGGTCAAGTTAAATTAACATTATCATGAGAATAGATGAACGCTTTTGTATGAAACGTCATTGTGTACATGGGATCTAAAAATGGCATGGGGAGGGTCAGTTGCACCCACACTTCAGACAAAGGGCTTTGTTCTGCAATGCATGGCTCTCACAAGGAAGTCATTGGGAGTTCCACACATGGGTAGAAGTGAAAGAATCAGCCTGAAGCATAGATCCTTCCTTGCCTGAGTCTGCTGTTGGCATAAGGTTAAGTAGCTTTAGAATAAAAGTTTTATTCCTCAGTATAAATATCATATACATGCCATAAATGCATAACTAGAAACAGTGCATTTCAACATATGCTTCAGCATATGGCCCTTTAAATATGTGAGTCAGGCACCAATAGCAATAACGAAATGAAATATGGCCTTTAACCCAAGTTGGGTTTTATTAGAAACTACTACAAGGTACCATTGTCATGTTGAAAGTAATCAATCAACTAATTATTATTTTACAAGAAGAGGAAAAGTAGCAATGTTTTTCAGAACAAATAAGAGGTCTCATTCTTGGCACAGCTTTCACTGGGGACAGGGGAGAAAGTTAAATTATGAAGTCACTTCTAACTCAGAGAAGGCATAATTTTTTCATCACAATTTTTTTAAACTACAAATGGAATTTATTTAAACGTTCATGAATTAAAGATATGTTTATAAATTGAGTCCAGCTTCCTAAAATTATATGCAATACATCTGTACAGTAAATTAAGCCAAATTCTATTTAAATTTTGATTGCTACCTCATAGCTATCAATTAATGTACTGTATCCATAAAACATATGTCTTCAGCACACATTTGACATGCAAATGACTTCTATGCACATTATAAGCCCAATACTGCCCTGAAGAACAGTTGTGTATTATCAGATCTATTGTAAAATAGCGCACAAACATAGTACTTGATTTTATCAGCAATTTTACTTTAGTAAACTCCATGCATAAAAGAATATTATAGTCTAATAACATGTAGCATGCAACTTTCACAGAACACCAATGTTACATTCCAGATCAGACACCACAAAGTTTTCAGCAACACGAATAATATTTTCAGCTTTAAGAGTCACCACGTTCTTCCTATTTTATCTCTTCATTGCTTCTTTAGGATCAGATCATTTATTCCTTGGACATCTTAATCTTCCATTGACTTCAATGGGAGTGTTAGGTTGCAAGGAATACAAGGTTGGACCCTTCCCAATTCATACTACAAAGATAACAAAACTACCTCAGCACAAACTTTGTAAATGGATCATGAGGTGGGCCAGTGGGGATTGAAGACTGAATTCCTACTCAACATGAGTAAGAGTGGAAGCATCAGGACCATAGAAAGGCCCAAATCCTAGCTGCCTTACTTATGGAGTAGGATTACATAGATGTTTTATTAACCTAGCTTTTTTATAAAACCCAAGAATGACCTTACCCCAAAGTCTGCTTCCCTTACTCACCTGAGGTGACCTTGAAATGCAAATTCCAGAGAGGTTTGGAACTGTGGGGTGGGTTATTGACATAGGAAATTCAGATCCTGGTACGATTCAGAAGCACTGTGATGCAGTAGGGAGTGGGGTGGATTGACCTGGGAATGTCGTTTGACTAGCACTGTCTGCATGTGGGATGGGAGAGCAGGGGATGACTTTAGGTGAGGGATGGTACCTAAGCCAGGAAGGGGGTGGAGCGAGGCGACACCTTTGCCTGGGAAACTGGACAAAGGGAGAGGGGGAGAGAAGGAAGGGGAGAGAGCCTGTTGGAGGGGTTTTTGGTTTCAGTTTTGGGCTGGTGGGAAGAGGCAGGGAACCCCAAGTCTGGGGTCTAAGATCCTTGCCCCCCAGAGGGATCTGGCTGGGGGGTCTTGGTTGTACCTACAAGCCCTGCTTGTTACTGTGTTCCTGTTGTTTAATAAACCTTCTGTTTTACTGGCTGGCTGAGAGTCACGGTGAATCGCAGGAAGTGAGGGGGTGCAGGGCCCTGACTCCCCCATGCTCTGTGACAAGCACCTCTCAAATTTTAGGGATGTTTGGAATGGGTCCATCTCTGTGTGTATGCACGTATGTGTGTGTGTGTGTTATATAAATACACACACAAAATATCAGATGACCCCAATCTAACCATGTCCTATATGTCTGTCTGTCTGTCTCTCATTCCCTCTCACATACACACATTATTGAATTGTTTTAAATATTTGCAGCACTTTTAGTAACCTGGCCTCAGCTTATTGATCATTCTAGCTGCTGGGGGAAGGTTGTTGCTTCATTAAAAAACAGTGACTCAGCCTGTCAGCACAGGGGAGCCATTTGTACACTCAGGATAGGCTGCAGCACAATGCTGGAAACTTCTTTTTAAAAAAACAGATGTAACTGATTGTTTGTTTGAAACAGATTTCCATGTTCCTGCTCAGTATTCAAACCCTGCTATAACTATGAAGTGGCTTTTCTAGCTGCTGATGCTGTTCACAGTTTGCCAGTAATGGCTAGATTGCGCTACTTAGGCCAAGCCCATAATGTGGGGCTATGCAGAGCTGCCCCTCCTCAGAGGGGAAGAGTCAGAGATGTTCTGCTTTGGGAAAGCAGAATACCTCCAGGGGCCCTAGGCATTCAAAGCTAACTACTTTACTCCATGGGTGCAAGAGCAACGCCAGCTTTTTTGCTGCCCTAGGCGGCGGAAGGTCCCGCCCCCGAAATACCGACGACGACCGGGGCGACCGAAGATTCGGCCGCTGCTGTCACCGCCCCCCAAATGTTAGTGTCCTAGGCGACCGCCTAGGTTGCCTAATGGGTTGCGCCGACCCTGCATAGGTGAGTGCATAACTCAGTGAAGATATGGCTTTGGCTTCTCCCTACTCTTTCTGGGATGTCATATATCCCAGGGGAGTAGGGAGAGAGCAGTTCCCGTACTCCCCAGACTGTAGGGGCTGCAATTCTGCCTAGCCATTACTACCACCACCAACTGTGTGTTGGGTATATGATTTCCCCCACCCATACAAGAGGCAAGAGATGGCTCTCAATCACCAGAACTAAATATTCCTTTTACAGGGTTCTTGTGTGTGTGTGTTCGGTTTTTTTGCTGAGTTTAATTTTAATTTAACCCCCCAAAATGGAGATTCCTCTCCAAACAATGCAGCAATGAATGGAATCGAATAGTTACAAGGGAAAGCCACTTCAGAACCCAAGTTCTGTGCATTAGCTACTCCATTTACAATTGGTTTGCTAAAACCAATGTTACATCCCCAGGCATATGGAGCAAGGATTCAGTAAGGTTTTAGGCCTGTTATCTGTGTCCTGGAAAGAACAATATCTGTGAGTTTAAGAGTGGCATTTAGATATTCAGTTATTGGATGTTCCACATATTATTGATGTTCTCTGCTATGAAGCAATGCTAATTTTAAAATAATGTAATTGCGAATGAAAGATGAATGGGCAATGTTTGATTAAGAGAATGAATATAGTGTGAATAGCAGCTGAAGTTCTATTATGCGGGAGTAGTGCTAACATGGATACAATGGATATATGTAACCAACAATGTCAGGCTTGGAAAACTGACCTGTAAAGTTCATCCAATAGAGATAGGGATTGCCACTGGGTATGGTCTCTGTGGACTTGGAGAAGATATGCAATTGTGTATAAAGAGAATTAGGAGAATTAGTTTGCAACAGAGATATATGCCAGAAGGATATGTCCATCTTATCCATGTCAAAACCAAATGGGGCTGCACAGAGAATTTCCAGGAAACATTGCTCTGTATTAGGCCCTTTTTTTATTTGTAGTTGTTGTGGATGTGATAAGTGAGAATATACAATGGAGCCACCTTTGTAGGGTACACTGGTGACTTAGGGATATGTGCAGAAGACCATGAGACCCTGTAAACCAACATTGACCAGTGGCAACATAGTTTTGAGCAGGCTGGGCTTACTGTGAATGTTGGTAAGATTGAGGCTTTGATAACTGAGAGAGGAGCACCAACCATAAAGGATATTACAGGCAAAATTCTGAGAAATGTGAAAGAATTTAAATATGTAGGTTCAATGGTTGCTGACAATGATGCCCTCCTGACTCATTCCTGTATCATACCAAAGCTGCTTGGTGCAAATGGTGGGAGCTTACCTTAGTTCTCTGTGATAAAAAGATGCCAATAAAGTTAAAAGGTAGGGTGTATACAACTATAATTCAATCTATCCTAGTGTACGAAACAGAGACTTGACCAGCCACAAGAAAAGAAATCAGTAACCTTTCCACTACAAAAATGAAGATGTTGGGATGGTGAAATGGTGGAACACTCCATGATAGGAAGCAAAATGAGGCTATGTGGGAGCCAATATAGGTTGCCCGAACTGAAGATAAGTTGAGGGAGGCTTGGGTTTCTTCTTGACATGTCCACATCAACCAGAGTTATACTGGTAGGATGGCTCTTGTAATGATTGTGAATGGAAGACAACCAAGGAGGAGGCCCAAGCCTGGACCGGATATCAGTGAACTTTAAAGGGAGCAATTTGCATGACAGCTAGGTGTACAAACATGAGTTTTGGAAGAAGGCTATAAAAGGTGCTGACCCTGACTAGAGTAGTATCAAGAAAGATGATGATCATGTAATAGCTATCTATTTGCCATGAATGTATACATGCAACCCCCCCAGTAAGCAAACTCTGAAACTATGCAAGCCACAGGCTTAAAATCCAAACCAATTTCACTAAAAAGTAAGTTAATTTGCACCTTCAGTTCTGACAATCAAAATTAGCTATGTTATCAAAACTGAAGAGTGAGGCTTCCTGTTAGGCTGTAGAGGCCATATGCGCCCAAATCCCATCTGCTGTATACCACAGTGGGAAGCAAACGGCCACCACTCCCAAGGGAATACGCTCAAAAAGCCACAGCTAGTGAACCAAGTACTCGTGTATTATGACCCCCTTAACATTTTTAAGATGGGATGGCAGCAGTGGACAAAATCTTCACGACCATCACAGAAGACTAGATGGAGGGTGTGACTATGTCCGCCTCTAGATCTTATACATTTCTTCCCCCACAATAAGAGGGGGATCATTGCCCACTGACGCCAGTTTAATGCTCCCATTGACCTCAACCGATTCTGAATCAAGCAGATTTTTGTAAGAGCTCTGCTAAAATTTAGACACTAGTATAAATGGACAGATTTTCAGATGTGCCCAGTGAACTGGGTGCTGAACTCTTGAAAATCTGGCAGCATTAGGACAGGTTATGCTGGAAGGTTGACTGCAATTTAATCCTGCTAAATGCAGAATTTACTTGTCCACTGCATCTCTCTCTTTAGGACTCCATACCGCTGTAAAAGAAGAAAACAAGCTGACTTTATCTCTAACATGCAACAAGAAATACTAACACAGTGCCTAAGATAACACTGATAAAGATTTATTAGTTCAGGAAATGTCACATTTTATAGAATTTCACTTCTCAGCAATTTCACTTTTACAAACAATACTTCCAAAATTAATAGAGAGATGAAAATCCAGTACACACTAGTTTTATCTGGCATTATTTACCTTGCTTTCCTAAACAGATAGGCTTCTTCTATGGATCATATCATCAAAAATTGTTCTTCTGAAACCTTTTGGCAGGCAGTAAAACAAATCCAGCAGCACCAAATTGTTTTCTTGTCATTATTTATCAGAGTTTTATCATTTTTTTCTGTTTTTATCAATAGCTGCAGATCATTCATTGTACCAAATATTTATTAATCTCCTTATATGTACAATAATTGACTTTAGTAGTGTGATCTTTTGTTATCAGAACAACTTCAACAGAAGCTAGAAATGGTGCATTTGTTCTTTCTATATTGTTTTCATCAGACAAAGGTGCAAACAATAAAATAGAACACCAGCATCTTTATCAGATTTATTCCGTCTCCCCCTTTCACATGAGCTTTTAAGGTCTTGATTCTGCGAGACATCTAAGGGCATGTGTAACTCAAAGCATGTGAGTAGTCAATGTAATGAAGGAGTTTTTAAGATCTATTAGGAACATAAAGAAACCTAATAGTGGTATTGGTCCATTAGTAGATGGAAATGGTAAAATGATCAATTATCAATAATGCACAAAAGGCAGAAGTGTCCAAGGTCCAGCCAAGAGTTTAAAGAGCTGGCTGAGAACTTGCTGGACCATTCATGTCATTTTTTAGTAAGTCTTGTAGCACTGGGGAATTTGCAGAAGACTGGAAGAAAGCTAATGTTAAGCCAATTTTTAAAAAGGTAAATGGGATGACCCAGCTAATGATAGGCCTGTCAGTCTGACTGGGCAAGATAATGAAGCGGTTGATATGGGATGCGATTAATAAAAATATTAATGGAGGATAATGTAATTAATGCTAATCAACATGGAAAATATGGAAAATAGAAACTGTCAAACTAAGTTGCTGGTTTTTTTTTAACGAGATTACAAGTTTGCTTGATAAAGGTAATTGTGTTGATATAATATACTCAGACTTCTGTAAGGCGTTTGACTTGGTACAGCACAACGTTTTGATTAAAAACTAGAATGATATAAAATTAACATGGAACACATTAAATGGATTAAAAATTGGTTAATGGATAGGACTCAAAGAGAACTAATGCGATCCTGGGATGCATAAACAGGGAAATCTCATGGAGGAGTAGAGGTGTTATTTTTACTCTATATTTGGCACTGCTGGAATGCTATGTCCAGTTGTAGTGCCCACAATTCAAGAAGGATGTTGAAAAATTGGAGAGGGTTCAGAGAAGAGCCATGAGAATGATTAAAGGATTAAAAACCATGAATTTTAGTGATAAACTAAACAGATTGAACCCCAAGTTTAACAAAGAGACGTCTAAGGAGTGACTTGATTATAGCTATAAGTATCTGCATAAGAAACAAATATTTCATAATGGACTCTTCAACTTGTCAGAGAAAGGTATAACGTGATCCAATGGCTGAGGCTAGAGAGTAATTAACCATTGGACCAATTTACCAAGGGTTGTGCTGTATTCTGCATCACTCACAATTTTAAAATCAAGATTGGATGTTTTTCTAAAAAATCTGCACTGGGAATTATTTTGGGTAAATTCTACGGTATGTCATACAAGAGGTCAGACTAGGATGATCACAATGGTTCCTTTTGGCCTTGGAATCTATGAATGGGACTGTTTACGTTTTTAAAGTTGCATGTGTCCTTGAGTAACTTGCTGAATTGGGGCCTGAAACACCAGTACATCTATTTATAAATACTGACATCTCTCATCTCACTCTATCATCCACAGCAATCAGGGGTTTAAAGACTTGTTCACTGGCCTCAAAACCAAATGCTACTTGTGAGGCTGAAGAATACGAAGAAGCCTCTGTATTTTTGTAATCTATTCTTGGTCTAAATTAGAGTGATAAAATTAATTATCTATTGAGTAGTATGTAATAGTAACCAGCATTAGCTCTAGAAAATGAGTGGGTCAGACTAAGGATTTTTTTTTTTCAGATTTCTTAAACTATAATAACAGGTCTATAATAGACCATCCAAAACCACTGCATATTATTAAGCCTTTTAAATCTCTAATTTCTGATTCTGTATGGATTTAAATACAACTCCCCCCATAAATCTCCCCTCAAAAAAAGATATTTCCAAATTAATTTGGATTCCTGTAGACAGCTATATTCAAATATAAACAGAAAATAAATGGATTTTTATGATGAGCCCAGGTTTGGGAGGATTATTTCACATCTCACTATATAAATATGACCTACATTTTCAAAACAAATAATTTCCAAACTTAGAACACTTTAAGAGGTTTAGGTACTGTATCTGGTCAATTCTTTACCATTGTGATTAAAATATATAAGGAATATAGCTTCTGAAATATGAAAAAACTTCTGTATTAGCAGCTTCCGTGCATAGGTATATGAAATAAAACAAATATTGCCTAGATCTCTGCTACATTTTATCTGGTAGTTATAAATTACTGTTGATGACAGACAGTTCACATTTTTCTCCCCATCTGCACTGTCAGGTTTGTAACCCTTCCTACTTTAAAAATGTATATTAGAATAAACAGAAACAAATGTTTGAAGCTTGTGCCTCCTTGCCAACATGTTAAACATCAGTTTTCTTACACAGTTTATTTACAGTAGAAAACCTTGACATCTTTATACAAAATACTATTGAAGAAAAACTATCCTGAAGATGCAACATTTGCGCATACTCATATGTTCCTAAGTAACTTGCTGAATTAAGGCCCAAAACACTTGTATAACAGTACAAATTGTTTACAAATTCTGACATCTCTCATCTCACCCTATCATCCACAGCAACAGGGATTTAAAATCTAGCTCACTGGCCTCAAAACCAAATGCTACTTAGGAAGCTAAAGAATGTGAAGAAGGAGTGGGGTACCTACGTCTCTGCTTGGCACATGCAAATACAACTGCATGTGAAATGTTGTGAGGAAAAATCCTAAAACTGAGGTTAGTTTGAATTTATGGTTACAAGGGTCCATTTCAGGTTCTCATGCTGGTACAGGAAGTCAACACAGTGGGAAGAAAATAAATAAAATACTAACTCTGTATCCTGGTTCTAAGCAGGAGGTAGTAGTTTCTCAAACTAAGGTATAATAAAACAAAAATGTGGTACCTATTCTAGTGACGAGCAACCCTGTAATATGACTGTAGTTGACAGGAAAAAGAATACATATTTTTAGTAAGTTTTGTTTGCTTTGAGAAGGTATATTGGCCCAAGTAAGAGATTAATGTTCCAGAGAGTTACCATGATGGTTTTTAAATACAGTTTTTACTCCGCCAGGAATTTTGCATGAGTAAGGGACGAACAGGTAAATTCTAATATGTTTGGGATTTTGCCTTTTATTAAGTGCATGACTATTTATCATTCTCCTGAGGAAAGAACATGTGTAGTCATTCAAAGGCACACCAGTATTTTGAGACTCATCAGAACAACCGTTGGTTGGTGCTCAGCTCAACAAACTAGATGTGATCACTAGTAAACTGAAAACAGATACTAAAAACCATCAGTGCAGAAAATATCTACTTGTTTTTCATCCATGTTTCTAGTTTCTTTTAAAAAGTGTTAACTGGGCCCCCCCAAAAAACCTATTGGGTATGAAGATATTTGTTTTCACTTTTGAGCTTTATTAAAGACTTCAGACTAAAGTCTCTTGCTCTCCCTCCCTACCCTCTTGGAACATTTTATCGCATTCAGGTAAGGCCTACTTGACCTTTTATGTTCAAAGAAACTCTTTATTATTTTTGGACATTAGAAATGGACAACTGATAGAACATTCTTTTAATTGTATTCATGTCATCAGGACATCGTGCCTGAGAATTGTGCACATTATTAGAGCTATCTGTGCTTGATAGAAATGGCATTTTGGTTGCTTCCGCTCACGTTGCTTTCTATTGCTCAGAGTCATTCAAGCCCATTCAGGGTGGAATTCCACCAGGATGGTCTGCACATCCTGTCTGAGCTGCTGCAAAAACAGGCTTTTCTACACCTGAGGCCCTCCCAAAGCACAACTGCCAAGGGAGGCAATATTTGAAAATACCGGATAGTGCATGCATTTGGCCTGCTTGCTTTCCACATTATTTATATTTGCCTAATAACCATGCTCCTACCTACGGAATTAAAATGCATCTTCTCTTATTGCAGCTGTACGTAGGAATATTGAGAAAAATTTCAGAGTTTTGTGATTGTGAAGGCTGGCAAATGGAGTCAGCAATGGAATCCTCTTTTGAGAAGGGTAGATGACCTCTTTTGAGAAGGGTCTAGGGACACTTCTGCCTACCCGAAGAAGCTGGACTCTGGACACTACATTCTTTTTGCCTGGAATGTGCTGAGAGTTTCTTGCTCTGGAAAACATGCAGATGTTTATGGCAAATTGGGCCATCCATTTCTGCTCTGGTAACCCATTCTGCTCACACTAATTGGGCAAGACAAGACACCAGAGTGCTGTTGTCTGGCAGACCTCTGACAAGGGTATTCCCAAGTTATTTGTAATCTTTTAGAGCTTCCCCAACTGGAAGTAGATGAAACATTTTTATGCTCAGAGAGACCTCTTACAAATCCAATGGCCTACTTCAGCTTGGTAAGGAAGTGGAGCATCCCAACCTCACATGCCTGAAACCACTGCAGTGTGCTTAGTAAGGAGGGTCTGAGGCACTCGAATGGATGACCCAAAGTGAGACACTAGCAAGCGGAAGTGCTTGTATGTTTTTGTTACAAAGGCTCCCTTCGAGTGCAAGCCTTCGTACCATACTTGGAAGAGAGGAGTCAGCCCAGAGGGAAAGCCTCTTTTCATGCTCTGGGTAAAGCTGGTGGGCCACAGTGCTGCCTGAGATGCCTCAGCTGAGAAAAAAGTGGCTCTGCTATGTGAATGTTAGCCATGACAAATCTGTGTCGTGTCAGCTGTTTTGATGAGAGAGCATTAACACCTTCAACTAAGGCCAGGATATGAAACAAGAGGCAGTTGTATAAAACAAGGCAGACTATAAAACAATACTCATGCCTCGCTAGAAAATTAGGTCAGTTTAACTACATTGGTCCGGGGTGTGAAAAATCCACACCCATGAGCTGCATTGTTAAGCCGAACTAAGTCTCCATGTACACAGTGCTAGGTCGATGGCAGATTTCTTCTGTTAACTGAGCTACCATCTCTCAGGGAGGTGGATTGCCTACATTGATCAGAAAACCCCTCCCATTGGTGAGGTGGCCTGTACCCTGAAGCGCTGCTGAGGTGCAGCTGTGCTGTGGTAGCATTTTAAGTGAGCTTTTGAATACAACTTCAGCTAGTCAATAAGTAGGGGTGCTCATTGGTTGGCTATTGCATAAATAGTTAGATATAACCAGTTATCAAAGAAGACAATATTTTCATTTTATTATGTTGGGGTTGGCAGCAACTGGTGTTATCCACACATCTATACCTTCCCAGGTGCAGAAAAACAGAAATGTATATATATATATATAAAAACTATCTGTGCATCACATACAGTATAATCATGACTGTCAGTAAAACTGGGTTCTTACTGTTCACTTGAGCAACACAGCTGCAATTTTGGAAACAATCCAGTTAGGTACAACTAGCTTAGAGCATCCAGTTAAACTATTTGCAATATTTTGCACATCAGTTTCTGAAAAGGAAACTTTAATGCAGTCTGGGAAGTTAAAATGGTTTCCCCTAAATCTGTCAAGAATAATAACTGTAAAGGATTCAGGGATTGCTTTGGCCCAAAATCCTTACAAGAAATTAATTACCCAGCCACAACCAACATTTTAATGAAGATACATACCACCTTTTACTCGATCTTACGATTAAGGCAGGGTTGGGCAGTGCTTGGGGGAAAAAAATCTGCTGCAGGAAGTGATCATTCAGGAGATAGAACTTTTCCTGCTGGGTCAGAATAAAATAAATTTCCCTATGTAGTGCCAGAGCACACTTTCTGCTGCAGGGATCTCATTCCGATAAGGTGTAAAGCTAAGGTCTTGAATTTATGTCGCTACTAATGACCTTATTGCCCTCAGTCAAATAGTCAGGATGCTAATCATCACGTCCTGACCAAATTCAAAATGAAGGCAGTTACATTCTATCTTTTCACACAATTCATATTCATAGTGTGCCTAAAGTACCACATAGTATAGCTGTGTCATGTTTCACCCTAGAGCTGGCTGCAGCTTTGGGGCTGGACGAAGTGATCTCTGTTTGTAAAGTGTCTCGGAATCATTTGAGTGAGAAGGCGGTATATCATCACAAATGCAGGTTCTTAATGCATTTTATTAGTACACGCCTACTCATACCACAGCCTCGCTATTATTTGTCCTGAGGTCGCACCTAGGAGCCCCGGTCATGGACCAGGGCCCCATTGAGCTAGCACCATACAAACAACAAAAAGAGGATCCCTGCCACAAAGAGCTTATAATCCAAGTAGTCTATGTCGGGCAAGTTTCAAGGCAGTGTGTAGGACCGATCCCTGTCATTTATAAATTGGTAGATAAATAAGGGAAACTCCAAGGGGAGTTGGACCACGTGCTAAATATGCAAATACAAGTAAGAATGAGTCTTCGTGGAAAACAAATAAAAAAATTAAAAATGTTAGTTTTCAACAATTAAAAATAATTTGGCCACACCAGATAAGTTTCATTTTTTGGTTGAAAATTGTCGGTGTGCGTGTTTTTAGTTTCCCCCAAAAAGTCAAGAGTTTGCGGAAAGCAGACTTGCCACAAAAACATCTCTTAGTCTGAAACCCAGTTTTCCATTTTGGCCAGCCCTACTGCTAAACCATCTCTGATGGAAATGGCTTATCCTTGGGTCTATAAAAATGCTTTGAGAGAGCAAATGTTGTGTCTTTTGAATGGCTTACTTCAAGTATCATGTATTTTCAAATAATTTCCTGCCGGAGGATAACCTAAAAATCTTTTTACTAGGTCTATGCACAAGTTGAACAGTGTGCAGCATGCACAGTATAGTTTTCAAGAACGAAGTATGAATGTTTCCAGGGAAGGACATTTAATACAGTTTAATACAAGTTCAGTGGGGTTTCCTTGCCCCTGGCTGTAAGAAAATTTTTGGGGCAGAAACTCAGCTGGTGTGAATCTATACAGTTTTATTGGCTTCAAAGGAGCGAGGCTGATTTCCAGCAGCTAAGAATCTAGCTCTTTGTCTAAAAGGGAGAAGAGCCAGGGAGAACACACCTGGGGTTCATCACAAGCTAGGAGAAACATTTTGTGGGAACCACTTATTAAAATATTGGCTCTATAGAGAGGGCAGATGGGGGGAGGGTTAAAGTTCAGGGTTAGCTTGGCGTGTCACTCAATGTCTGTCTGAATCTTATCTCACCCTTCTGATCAGCAGCATTCAGAGTCTCAGAAGAAAGACCTTGGAAGGAGAAGGTTGCAAGGACATGAGTGAAAAAGTGTGGAGGGACTAGGGAAATAAGGGAAAATAATTGCTTCAGTGAATGAGAAACATTTCTCTCTGTTAAACTGTTTTTATTTTTTAAATAATCTTTTACTTTACTTGTGAATAAGAAAACACAATACAGTACAATCAAATATTTACATATTTGGTGCACAAAATACATTTTATGTGGTTAATGTACTTAAAAAGTACTTTTAGGGCAAGAGTTTCAGTACTGCTTCCATATAAATTCACATGAGAAACTGCAGGCAAATAATTCACACATATAATTATCAAGATTGTGTACAGTGCTGTAATTTGATCATGCAAATATACAGTCAGAAAACTGATTATTTGTGCATGTATTTACTATGATTAAGCATGCCAGGGTCAGATTCTAGGGTCTGGCCAGTCAGTGCTCAGTGCAGACCCAATTGGGAGAGTTATGTGCAAGCCAAGGATCTGGCCCTGAATATGCATGAAATTGACCATTAGTTTTGAAAATTCATTCAAACTTAATCATAGCATGTTCCTAGAACAGAAGATACTTCAGCACAGCAGTTAATATAATCCAGAAATATTGAGCTTTTAATGATGCCCACTGTCCATGGGACAAATACCAAATTTCCCACATCATCACTTAATTACTCCATATGAGATTATATATTATCACCAACAGCCATGGGGAAAAAAAACCCTCTCCAAAAATACTGTCTCAAACAAAATCCCAGAGCCTGGAACTATCCAATATTATTTATGCTCATCAACAACTTAACTGCATCTTTCTTACTATTTTAATTTCCCCCCATTTTTTAAATTTAGAAATACCATATGCTTTTGATCCTCAGATACAACTATCTTAGAAACAGGACAGGCGTATGGTTTCTCCAGTATTGTTAGTTCTGTTCAGGTTTTTACCCTAATTACAACAAGCTAATGTAAATAGGGTTTTATTGTGTTTGTGGAAAGTCAGAGAGTGGGTCAAAGTTGTTAAGATCAGAAGTGTTTTCCTCAGAACTGAAGTACGAAAGAGGAAAGCGCATCCCAGAAAATAGTGGCTATCGGAGGGAAGTTTAAATGGAGTGGTGGAAATTCAATATTAGGATATGCAGCCTCCAACATTTCCTTTGCAAAAGGGCAGGAGTCTGGGTTGGAAAAGATGAAGAAGTGACAGCAGAAGGGATGGGCAGAAACAGGGAACAGCTGATACAAAAATGGCATCAGTAGTCTCACCTCTAATTACACAGCCTAGCCACCGTATAGGGATTTGTCTCCATCCCCAGACTAGTCATGGTGGGGTCCCCATCAGTCCCTACATAGGGTGATGTCTACTAAATAACTTAGACAGATTATCATCATCAGTTGTCGTGTTATTTAGAACAAGTATGCAGACTAGGAGTCACCTGTCACCATCCATCAGCGGTAGTGATCTCGGCAATGGGCATGTGATTTTCTTTTCAGAGAGTTTGTTTTGTTTTATTCAGCTCAGCAGATTTCTCTCTCTCCCATTAAGTTATTTTTAGGGCTAAAAAAATGCCACAATAAAAATCAAAATGTTTTGTTCCCATGGAGCCCCATTGCTGGTACCTCCCAAAAGCTAAGATGTCAGTTCTTGGGTTTGAAGTTTGATTTATGGTTGCACATGGCTGGGTGAAACACAAGTGTTGTTTGTGTTTGTTTTTCCTTTTGTGTGTGTGTGGTTATGTTTAATGTTTTATAACTTTGCTCTGATGTTCTAAAAACCCTGGCAAAAAGTGTAAACACAGCCATTGCCCTGGGAGAAGGACTGCTTTCCTATCACGGTTATTTCACCTTTACCCCTATGAGAGGAGCTGTTGTTCAGCAGGTGGACTCACCCCTATGAAATGCAGTTTGGGACTGTAGGGTATTATGCATAACTTTCCCTTTATAACTTTCATTTATTTCCAGTTACTCCATATAATTATTAAGAGATGGAAAAACTCAGAGGGATCCTGAAACTTGCATTCTTAAATCTAGTCTCATTGAAGGTTTTGACTTGTTCTGAAAGAATCAGAATAATTAGCAATACGGAAAAGAGAGGTAAAAATATAAAAAACATAACATTTCGTTACTTCTCACTGAATTCCTCACTAGATTAGCTCATTTCTAAAGGTAGATTCCAGTTTTATCCCAGTCCACCATATGCATCTGGGATCAGGGTGTAATTCAATAGGGCCTCCAATTGGCCTCCACTCATGCATATTCAACTTTCTGAGAACAAACTTTCTGTGCACTAATATACACACATTAGGCAATATTATTTTATGAGACATGTATGTTGCAGTAGCACCTAGAGGCACCAGGGTCCCATTGGTACTGGACACTACACACACAATAGAAAGAAAATCCTTAATTCATGCATGTGAAGGTGTTAGAATTTAAAGGCACAAAATCCATTTGGCCCAAGGGCTGGGTGCGTGCATAGACGAGTATTAGCATGCAGAAAGTTTGCGCATGTGCACAGCTGCACATGTACAAACGGTGGCTGGGGTCTGACAGTCTCAAAGATCCAAATTCTACAATTGATTAACAAGCTCAGGTCACACTGCAATCAATGGGAAATGAGCATACACACCTGCAAGAAGAATTCAGTTCTAAGTATGTGACACTTTTAAATCACTGAATGTCTGCTTTGCTCCATTGAATTCATTGTAATCCATTTCTATACAGAAAATGCAACCTACAGCAGATGAAGATCAAGGAGGTAGATGGCATCATATACAAAGTTTGAATCTTCAAACACTGGGGGACAAATAAAAGGCACCGTGGCTGGCCTTCCATGCCTTTCCTTAAGGTTGCCCCTTACTGTATTATATAAAATGAACAATAGTAACACGGCTCCAATAGTCTCCCACATCCCCCAAAGGAAAAACTTCTCTTCTGAATGCTGAGCAATCTCTCCTCTATCCAGCAGAACTCTTAAGCATGTGCTAAACTTTAAGCACATGGCTACAGTAGAACTAATCACATGCTTAAGTGCTTTGTTGGATTGGGGGCAAAGTGTTCAGCCGCTTGCAACCCGTAAAAGAACAAAATCAGAAGGAAAAGAATTTAGACCAGGGGTTGGCAACCTTTCAGAAGTGGTGTGCCGAGTCTTCATTTATTCACTCTAATTTAAGGTTTCGCGTTTTTAGAAGGTCTCTTGCTCTAAGTCTATAATATATAACTAAACTATTGTTGTATGTAAAGTAAATAAGGTTTTTAAAATGTTTAAGAAGCTTCATTTAAAATTAAATGAAAATGCAGAGCCCCCCGGACTGGTGGGCAGGACCCAGGCAGTGTGAGTGCCACTAAAAATCAGCTCGCATGCTGCCTTTGGCATGCGTGCCATAGGTTGCCTACCCCTGATTTAGACCATCCAATGTTTTGTCCTTTTTGCCATCTAATTAAAAAAGTAGTACACCTCTACCCCGATATAACGCTGTCCTCGGGAGCCAAACAATCTTACTGCATTATAGGTGAAACCGCGTTATATTGAACATGCTTTGATCCGCCGGAGTGCACAGCCCCGCCCCCCTGGAGCACTGCTTTACTGCGTTATATCGGGGTAGAGGTGTATCACAATTCAACAGAATTTTATTAATCTCTAACACATTAGTGCAGATACTACTATCCTCACTTACAATGTACCTTAAACTTCAAAAAGTCTCACTGGAATAATAAATGTCTTATTTTGCAATACACTGCTCTTTATAGAATTATTTTTCCTTCATGTCTCATAAAAGCCAGAATAAATATAAATAAAGAGGGTAAATAAAGAAATAGGACAGTCAGTCAGTGGGCCTGATTTTGTTCTCCCAATACTTTTACAGTGGTGTAATTCCGTTTGCTTTAATTCCATTTCTCCTGGTTTACACTGGCATAGGTGAGAAGAGAATCAGGAGCAATGTGTATTTTTGTGCATTATGGAAATCAGTTCAACACCCCATCTTCCTCCTCCCAACCTGTAAGGGTCAAATATGTGATCGACATTTTGTACATAGAAGCAAAGAATTCAGTAATGAATAGTTTAATGGTGTCTTACTGTAGTCAATTTGAATAAGGCACACACAACGAAATTCCAGATATTAATGTCCATATCAGAAGACTGCATGATGCTGTTACAATATGCCTTTTCCTAATTTATATTGAACTGACAGCTGAAGTTACCTAAAATAAATACAGTGCATGTGCAGTTGGTGTCAATACATGTAAAAAGAAATACTTAAATACAATATCTATATCTATATCTATTTTTAATTCATGCATCAAATATATCTATGATTTGTATTTAAAACATTGGAAAGAATGCAGTGCTTTGCTGAGTGTGGCGATTTCTAACTCATTTGCATTATTCAATGGTGAATGAGAAGAAAAATAAAGTAGATTTTCTTTAAAAACAAGGCCAAATTTTTCATTGAAGTCTAATTTTTTTTGGTCTCAATACCATTAGGAGATTATCTATATTAAAAATGGTACATTTTATCCTGAGTGTGTAGAACTGAGATATTCCCAGAGATTTACTACATTTTAAGGATAGAATAATTTAAAAAACAGAACAGGCCTGATGAGTTGTAGTAGCATAAAGCTCCTGTAATGGAATAGTGAAAATGGAGCTAGAGGGACCAAAAATAAATAAATAAATAAATAAATAAAATCAATACACAACGCAGCTACAAGAAGCAAGTTTTGAAAGTTGCCACTATTAAGGCTGGCAAGTTTAATCAGTTTGCAACCAAAACCTACTGCAGACATAAAAACTTACTGTGTTTTGACCAACTTTTCCAACAAATCCTCTCTTCTCCTGACTGGGGAAAAAGATGTAGAAACATTTGATGGACTCCCAGCCAAACACAAATCTTGCCTGTATGGTTTTGGTTTTCCACACAAAAGTTTTACGCAGTTATAATAATATATTTTAAATTCTGATCAATTTCAATTTATGAACCAGATCCATAGATGTTGCGTTTCTGTGTGGCTCCATTGACTTATGCCAGTTACACCAGCTGAAGATCTGCCATTACATTAAAAAAAATCCATATTTTTAATTATTCTGTCGTTCTCCTCCATATACGCGTGTCAACAAACAGTTTGAGGTTTGTATAGCTTCCTTTATAATATAAATTAGTTGGGCAAAGTGAGCTGCAGGCTGTGAGGTATCTTGACACTTGACAATAGCAAGGCAAGGGGGGGAAATGTAAGTGCTGATCATTAGATTATAGCTGAAGTATTCTTTTTTCCCCAGCTATGTTCCCTTGAGACCCAGGTGTTAATAAAATCAAACAAAATGAAAATGGGTAAATTATTGCAAGCTATGAACACCTACATTTTGCCACGCCTCACTAGTTTCCAATACCACATCATTCTTCAGACAACCAAAGGAAAAGATGCAATTTCCTTCTGTAGACTGGGTGGTGCAAGGGAAGGACAAAAGCGACAAGATATTGCAATCCAAAGGTCAGTGACCCAGTCCCTTGTATAATTACAGCATTTCATTTATATTCTACCAGTCTGTTGGTAAATTGGTGGCTAAAAATAAAGCAATTTTTAAAGTCTTTCCTAGCTAGCAACAGAGCTCTAAGGCCAGACTATCAGATAAGGAGAGAAAATCATGTACTAGCTGTAATTTATTTTCTAAAAATAAAAAACACACTTTACACAAAGAACCAGGTCAGATCTGAAACAAGGTTACATCTTGTCTCCTCACTTCAGAATTGCTGTGAATAGATTTGATCCCTATTCTAAACAGTTGAGATGCTGTTTGAAGGGCTTCGGGTTCTATAAGAAACGTTTCTGAATGCAATAAGCATCCAATTTAACGTCCCACAATGAATAGAATTTACACCTTCTTCAGACTTAAGTAGTTAATTTTTGTCCAATCTAGTTGACTTTTCCTAGTGTTGCATGATCAAACTATCCTGCGATCACATCTCTCTGCTGCTTTCTGACATGTAACAGTCTCAGACTCTCCGTAATGATCTGCAAGGCTACAGGAAGTGAGATGATGGGAGAGCCAGCAAGACAGTCTTGCATCCCAAGAGAACTACAGAAATGCGGTGGGTAAGTTAATGCTGAACCTCTCCTCATTAAATGACTTACCTTTCTCCAGATCTGGGAGTTTAGTTTGGATCCATCTCTTGGCATATGCCAGTAGATTTTTTTTTTTTAAATGTCCAGACTTCATTTGTGTCCCAACATCAACTGAGCTATGCTGACTCACACCAGCTGGCAATCTGACCCTATATTTGTATCATGTTATTTGGGGGCAAGATTCCCATTGCTTTAGAGCAAACTTCTGCTCTTCAATCCTCACTACAGCCCTCTGATGCATATTCTGCACTCCATTTATATCACAGTGGATGCAGTAAGTGCAATTGAGATCCACAAGGCAGAGATCAAAGAGAATTTTGCACTAAATCCCATAGTTATACAACAAAGGGTACATCTACACTTCATGATGGAGGTGTAATTCCTAGCTCGAGGAGACAAACCTATGCTAGCTGATCCAGTTAGTGCACTATAAACAGAGCGTAGCTGCAGCGGCACAAGCAGTGGAAGGGGTTGACTCCTCCCAGTATATATCCATCTGAGATACTAAGCACGCTCTCAAGGCAGCTAGCCCATCATCAGCTACACTGTATTTTTAGAACACTAGTTTGATAAGAACTAGTGCAGATATGTCTCTTCGAGCTGGGAATCAAACCCCTAGCTCCAAGCGTAGATGTCCCATTAGTCAAAGCCAAGTCAAAGATGACCTAGTACCTAGCCCTCTTCCCTATGACATCAAGGGCAGAACTATTAACTTCAGGCGGGACTGGAATAAACCCATAGTACAGATACTCAGGATGATCATAATGGACAAGTAAAGTGCATCACAACATTACTGACTGTAGTGGGAAAGGAGTGGTTTAAATATATTTTCCAATCATTACATTTCACACAAACATTATTCCTCAGGTGGTTATATAGTTTATCCACTGAAAATAAATGTATTTTGTTTAGTTAATACTTTGACACACAGTGTAACTACCACCCTAGTGGGATTAGGACTCATCTAATAATCTTGCTATAACGCAAGGGCTTTGTGTCTTTATTGTCCTTATATATGAGGATTTGAATGGTAAAAATAGGGTATTGCCCCTTATCTGAGACTGGACATCAATGAATTAATGACATAGATATTGAAAATTGGGTTTTCATTTTTATCAGTTTCCACTCTACTATACACATCAGGTTTGCATTTCTTTTCTTGCTTTATTGCTTGTCTTTTTTAATAGCTATTTTAAAATATATTTCTCAATTTAAATTTCCCCCCCAAAGAAGTTTTACAATGAAGAATTTTCAGTTGTAGATAAACATGTAAAAACGATCACATTCTGCACATTCTTTGGGCTTTGTCAGTGCCACGACTGCTGCAATCTAAGGGCCCAGTCCAAACAAGGAACAAAAGTCCATCTTCAACATACCAGAGCAGGCACTCAGCAGCTGCGGGATTTGGCCAAAAATTAGTAAGGAGCAAAGGATCAGACATTTAATGGCACCTTAGGCACAGTTCTGATATGGGGGCAGTGTTGTACAGTACTTTATAGCATGAATTCCTCAGCTACTCAGTCCTTTGCTAAGTGTGACAGTGGTTTCGCTGGAATTTTTGTCCAACTAAACTCTGCAAGATTATTCCTTAAAATGAGTATTGCTTCCGTAGCCTATTGCTTCTCAATATATGGGTGATGCTGTGAGCTCAAGAGATGAAAAAAAGGGCTCACATTCCTCCTCAAGACAATGAGCAAGAGTGAACTGTGGGATATGCTGTGGGGAAATATTCAGTTTTTCAGGAACCCAAGAGGAAAACAGTCTCTGTCCTGAAGAACCTGCAAGCTAAATGTAGATAAAAACAACAACACAAGGATGGGGTGAAAGGCAGGTAAAAATGAGGGATACACAAGAAGATGCCGAAACTTTGACTATTAATGCTGGATATGTCAGAAGATTCAAGGACTTTTTCTTCATGTGTTAATAGACGAACTACTTAATAAAATGAGTCAAAGTGTCATGGAAATCTAGTTCTGTTTACTCAATGAAAATCTTAGCAAAAGTTTGAATTTTCTTTAAGCCAGCTGCACAGCTGGTCAAATACATTTTTTTTCCTGAAAGTCCTGACCCTTTCTTCTGACCAAGTCAACATTTTGAAGCATTTCAAACAACTCTTGTTTATAGCTAGGAGCTGATACTTATATTGGGAATGTTTTTGAGAGGCCATTATATGGTGGGCGGGAGACACAAGAGTTGTTGATCATGGTAGGGAGGTGAGGAAGGGATCAAGGGCCACAGAAGAGGGAAGGAGAGAGAGGAGGAGGTGAGAAGATTCTAAGCAGGCAGGAAGGATGGGGGCAGAGGGAGATGAGGTGCATGGTGGGCAGGTTGTGAGTCAGGTAAGCAGCAGAGGGCTGAGGAATGTATCCACGTATGTGCCTGCATGTATATCTGAGAAACACACTGAAAAAGTGTAATTCTTTCCTTTGGCATATAATTCATGAGAATGTAACAGGGCTCCTTAATCTGTCTCTGTGTGTGTTCACCCCAAACCATGCAGTCACCACAAAAAGTCAGCATTTCTCAGCCATTACCAGGTATTGGTATCTGAGATGTCCCAGTTTCCGTTCTACTTAGAATAGGAAACAATTGTTGGCAAACGCCGACTTTTCAGTAGTGACTACTGCTTGGAAATATAGGCCTTACACACCTATGCATAGATAACATTCATGTGTGTATACATCACACACAAAGACATATTTGATTTTAATAAAATATATATTGAAAAAATGTATATCTGTTTTCAGATTGCCAACAATTTTCCAAGTAGGAGAAAAAACCCAGAATGGATAAATACATGTTATTGATCTGCAGAACGTGAAGTGTATTAAGTACTGCAATTAGAACAGAAGAGTAGACATTCAGAACTCAATACAATTTCTTTGAAGATGAAAGTCATTAGATTTCAGTGAGAAATTGGAGTAGAAATTCCGATTGACACAAAAATATTTAACCTGCATTCTACAGTATTGTGAGCACTTGGTAGTATGATTAACAATAGTGTAATTGTAACTGCAAAGAAGAAGAAAAAAAAGGATTCCAGAGGTTCTCAAACGGTGGGTTGGGACCCCAAAGTGGGTCGCAATCCTGTTTTAATGGGGTCACCCAGGGCTGGATTAGACTTGCTGGGGCCCAGGGCCAAAGCCTGCACGCTACCGCCTGGGGCCAAAGACCAAGCCCAAGGGCTTCAGCCCTGGGGGGCGAGGCTCAGGTTACAGGCCCCTTGCCTGGGGTTGAAGCCCTTAGGCTTCAGCTTTAACCCCCCCTGCCGAGGGTGGTGGGGTTGGACTTTGGCCCCCGCACCCAGGGTGGTGGGACTCGGGCGGGGTCAGGCTTTGGGGCCCCCCCTCCTGGGGCCATGTAGTAATTTTTGTTGTCAGAAGTGGGTCGCGGTGCAATGAAGTTTGAGAACTCCTGGATTACCCTAATCAAATCGAATGTTGTCTTGCCTATCTCTGCAGTCCACATATTGTCCTCAATTGCTCAGAAATTTGCAGTTAGAGAAAAGGAAATCCTGGCTTCTGAAAGTCAACAGCCAAAATATAAATGTCCAACCTAGCGTTTCTGTGATTGTACGCTACCAGGATGGCATTGTTTGGGCCACATTTTCCCCTCAGATGCACATCTGTGGTTCCCATTAATTTCAGTGAGAGTTGGCCACATACATCTGAGGGGAGAATGTGGCCTTTAAATTGTAGATAGTCTGAACGCAGCACACATTAGCGGTCATGGTAATTTTTTCCTTTTGAAGGGCAAAAACAGCCTGGTTAGGAAATGCTAGATTTTCTGGGGGTCAAAGATGGGCTCTGAAATTTACTAAATGGCTTATGACCAGGAAGGAATAAACCAACTCCTACCTCAGCCCTTGCACTGAACCAAATCTTTTTGAAAATTTGGGACTGGCTTATTTAAGAAGCCATCCCATGTCTCCCATATAAATCCTCAGACAGGGTGAAGGCTCACTCTGTGCAGCCTCGCTGACGTGTCCCCAGAGGTCTTCCCCTCCTGCCTCAGTTTATTTTCTGGCAGCTGTCCCATCCAGCTCATCTTCCTCCCATGACTCTTGTATTCCCTCTCACCTTCATCTCCAAGCTTGTCACCGCCACTGAAATTCTGAAAGGGTCTCTGAGAATTTGGCTTATAATTACATTTTCTATTTTTTCCTCTTCCTTGATTTGTTACTATGGGGATATTGGCTTAAAACCAGGGATCCATACTCCCTTTCATTCAGAGGGAAGTCTGTGCTATGCAAGGGAGAGTTTCACCTTTGCATTATGCTCCATGTCCTTCTCTTTGGCTCTTCAGAAACTTCTCAGTGGGGCTTAGAGCAGACCAGAAAAATGTTGACAGAACCATTTTCCCTCAGAAAATGCCTATTTTGCACTACAATGGAAGAAAATTATTTCATGGAGCTATTGAAAATATTATGGTGCATGCTACTTTGTGCAACATTTACTTAGGCAAGTGCCAAATGGTTGTGAAAGCCAAGCGTTCGCTGAAAAGAAGTGGTAAAACCGAAGTCCAGCAAGGTGGTCACTAACATAACGCAATGTTCTGGTCACTGGCAGAACTGCCAAATGGACAACGTGGTGAACATTTGCAAGGAGCATTAAAAAAAAAAAGATGAACAGTAAGTCTCCTCCTGAATTCAACAGGCCCTAAAGCAAGGTTCCTATAATACTACTATCATTTCAGACCCATCTCTGACAAGTAATTATGAATAACTCCCTGAAAGTGTTCTAAGATAGTAAAAATCACATGCAAAAATGTGGAGAAGAGGGGTCTGAAGGTTAGGTACCTGAAGGCAACTGGATAACCATATACATTTTAAAAAAATACAGCACCTTGTAGCTATTCACCCAGAACACTGCAGTATCACTATATTGTAAACTGTAGAACTTTAGCTCATTATTGCAGAATACAAATGTCCAGTTGCAATATCTCCATTGTACATCTTCATAACAAAGTCCAGTATCTAAGAATAGGGTGAAAAAAAATCTGACGGTCTGAAAAACCTTCACCCTTTGATGGTCAGAAAATCCTTTCCCTTTGCTGTATTTCCCATCCTATTGTACTAAAGCGAGCAAACTAAGTTCTGCCCTGACTTGAACTCCACATCTGTCAAAAGGGATTGCATGGCGCACGAATCAGGGCAGAATCTGGCTCATCACTAGATAGTGATCTAATATTTTGAATGCATTTTATTTATCGTTTGAATGACACCTTTCCATTACAAATATTGAAACAAGCCTCCCAGAGATCCACCTATTTGTATTCTCTCCTTAGCCAAAGACAAGATTAAGAACCTAAAACAAAAAGGAAATACTAATAATATTGTCATTGCTTATGGAGGTATAACTTGGTTGATATCACTCCTCTCCCAGTTTCAACACTTTGTTTAACAAGGAATTCAACTGGCTGCTGAGTACTTGCAAGCTGAGAGTGTGTGACAAGACTGATTGTCAGCTCGTAGGCTGAGTATGTCACAGAGCTGATAAACATTCACTCTTTGCAGAAGAAGCGGGAAGGGAGAGAATTGGCTGTCTCATGAATGGTAGACCTTTAGAAGCTGGTAAAACATCAGCATTGCAGTCAGATGCCAGCCTTATTTGGCAGACAACAGCTGCAGACATCAAAGAGGATAAGAGAGGAAAAGGAAGGCAGAAAAACTGAGGTAAAAGGGAATTGAGTCTGCAGTATTTTTATGAGGTACATGGGTTACTTTCTATTAAAACTGGTTTGTTTATATTCTCATGTTATCAGTTTGCCTGACTTGTTAAATTATTTTTTTTAAATATCTGCAGGCACAACTTGAGTCTTAAATTCCAGACACATCCAACAGGGGGTCTCCGACCCATTGAACATTGTGTTCCCATCAAAACCAACACGAACTCCATGCAGTAAGATGGGATTTTAAAGCCCCAGGACTGCACCAAGTAAGTGAAAGTGATGGGAGCTAGTTAGCACACAATGAGCAATATTTACTTCATCATTACAACATGCTGAACCTATTTTACAAGGTATATGGAAATATAAAGCACAGCTGCATTGACTGCTCAGTATTGGAGAAAGGGGTCTGTTAAGATTTAGAAAGCTTTCTGGCTGAAGAACGCTTTCTTGCTTGATACTACCCAAGGCTGAGCCAAAGGGAAAAGCAAAATGTGCAGTGTGTGTCTATAACGGAGACCACACATGTGCTGTGGTGGTGCAAGTTTATTAATCCAGGCTATGAATCCCAATTACATGTTATTACCATGTGGCATACAGCAATACCTGTATATCAACTGCTATAGAAAGATACAATGGCTTTATGAAGATAGATTAGAGCACAACACTGAAAATATGTTTTTAATGAACAACAGTAGAGTAAGGAAGTAACTAGCTGTACATGTTTGTGGGCGCACAAAAACATGCGCAGGCCCAATTTAGGCTGCTCAAAAAGTTAAGTATTTTACAAACGTTTCCAAAGACAAAACATTTTGTTGGAAATTCTCTGTGACATTCTTGTTTTAATTTTTTTTGCTGAATTTTTTTTTTCAAAAATACAACACTTTTTCAAAAATTCAAGCTGGAAAAAATAAAGTATTAACAATAAACTCCCACTCTACTCCCTGATTTTAACTTCCCCTCCCAGTCTAAAACCAATCAGTTTTTCCCAATTGAAAAAAAGTTCCCAACAAAAGTAAATTTGTCATTTTTAAAAAAAATTCATTTTCAAATTCTTTTGTTAAAAAAGGCATTTTTACATCAAAACAAGAGGATGGAAAAACTTTAATAAATATGCACAAATCAAAATGGATGCCTTCACACAACTATGCATGCACATACACCATGACTTGAACAGGCATTTTGGAGCACGTGCACACCCACGTTGGCTGTATGTCTGCTTGAAAGTGCGTCCCTTTATTATCTTCTCTCCTCTCTGCATACAGAGGGCTTAACCTTGCAAGATGCTGAGCCTTATGGCCCTGATCCTGCAAGCAATTAAACACATTAGTAGTTCCACTGAAACTTTTGTGATTATTCACATGTATAAAGTTTGGCACATTATGCTTAAGCGTAACTTAAGTACTTTGTTGGATGAGGGTCAGAGGGCTTCGGCACCTTGCATTGCATGATCAAGCCCTAACAGAACTAGTTTAGATGTATCCAAGATAATTGATTCTGATATGAAGATATAAATATTAAATTATTTATATATTCACACACACAAACGTGTGTGAAAACTTAGGTTGAGTCATGCCAGCTCAATGTGGAAGGAAGATGTACTGGACTCTTTCATAATTTGCTTCTCACCAGTCCTTCAGCAAAATACTGAAAAAACCAAACAGAAACAAAAGCTCAAAACAAAACAAACCACCATCAGTTTTTCCCACATTGTACTTTTGCTTTTCTAATTGTTTTAAGTTCTTCAAAGCAGCACTTTCCATTATGCTCTTCTGCCATCTAGTATAATACATACACACGGTATAATAAGGGATAGCTGCTGCAGAGCTGCCTTTAGGCTTTGTACTTTGTGACCTGACTTCACAATGGTTTTGATTTATTAGAAGATAAACCCTTTCCAATGTTGTTTGTTTTCAAATGAACTGTAAATAACCAATTCAGTATGACACATACTAAATATTTCCTTTGAAATTCTAATGCTGTCTGGCTTCACTTACACTACCATTTACCACAGCATACTTTTGTTGATCCTCTTACTTATATGTGTTGACTATACATATATTGATATATTTGTATTGTTAGAAGATAAATGAATATTTTAGTTGCGTACAGTCAACAGATGTTAAGGTTGGTGTTAGAATTATTACGTATCCTTAGTTTGCGATTTCCATAGCTTGTGATGTTGGGGGAAAAGAGTCTTTCATTTACTAACATGTTTAATGGCACCTTCCCTTGAATTGCATATAGCAACCCTAACTGTAATTTAACACAATTTTGGTTTTGAATTGTGTAAATGTGCACGTGCGCGCGCACACACACACACACACACACACAGAGACATAGACACACACACTTCTTTTAAATCTATAATTTAAATTACATTTATAATTAAATGCCAAGTTCCTGTTGGACCATGCTTTGTATACACCGGGCAAAACCCTTCTGTAGAAGAGATGCAAAGATTTTCCCATTACATTTCACATTAGATTTTCACAGAACAGATAGGATGTTTTACTGCTTCCTGCCTGGCTGCACTCCCCAACCAGCATAGCTCTCCAGCACCATAAACAGCCTCCAGACACCTACTGACTGCACGGCTCCACTCCCCGGCCAGTTCTCATTCTCTGGCTGCAGCACCAAACCTTGGCTCCAGTTCCACTAGCAGCCCTGGACGTCAAGCCAGTCATGCTCCCTAGCTCACCAGCCATCTTCCCTGGATCCCTACATGCCACACCTCTAGTCTATTCTCCTTCTTCCGCTTAGGTCTGCAATAGGGGAGCCCAGCTTCACTGGACCTGAGCATGTCTATCAGCTGCCACTGTGCCCACACACCAAAGCTCAGAGCCTCTTCTCCCCCTGGCTATTTCCCCTGACCACATTCCCAGATTCAGTGCTCTCCAGTACCTCACCCAACCCACCCCGGCAGTTCCAGAATACAGCTAAGCACTTATCACTTAAAACTTTAAGTGCTAATTGCTTAGTAATGAAAACTTTAATCGCTGAGAGATTAAACCTTTAATTGCTAAGTGGCTGGCGGAGTTCCAGTCCACAACAACCAAGATTCACTAACACAACATTTTTTTTCAATGCCCTTTCAATGAAAACTATACTATGAGCAAGTGTGTAGAGAGACTTATATGCATGCAAGGCACTTAAATATTCCCAGGGCTGAGGGAAAAAAGGTGGCTGAAGAATCAAGTGCAAATGTAAAGCATGGCTAATTTTGGATTAAGTACCCCATGGAAATTTATAATTTTCAAATTCTCCAGAAAAATCCTCATCTTAACTTTTTTTTAAACCACACACATTTTTAGATGAATTGCTTCCTCCAGTCACAAATTAAAGGGGTCGGAGAGGGGAAGCAGAGAAAGCAGGGCTTAAAGTGGCATAGTCTTAACTATGGAGTCACTACTGTGCTTTCATCATAATGGACAGGACAAATAAACTGAAGTACTGTACGGGCAGGAGAAATTCCTCCCTCCCCCTAAAAAAAGAATGTTATGCCTCAACTGTCCATTTACAAGATAAAACCAGTGACACTAATTTTTGTTACATCAGAGGAAATATCAGTGGAGCTGAAGTAGATCAGTCCTCTGTAGGTTACATATTCTACTCTTCTACAAGCAGATGTAGGTATGGGAATGATTCACTGCAACGCTAACCAAGTTGCCTGAGAGACTTATGTCAGCCTATTGGGATCAGTAGGCCAAGCTTCAAACGGTAACTAGTTGCCAGATGGCCAGTTAGTGTGGATGCTCGGATGCCTCCCAGTCTTCTATCTTGGATGCCTACTCGCTTCTAGTTTGGCAGATCACTAGCATCTAGATTCTGAAAGGGAGATGTTGTGAAAGCAAATAAAACAGGACATGAGGCCTATTCTCAACAACAGTTCCTAGTCTAGCTTCAACATTTCCACCAGTCTCTTTTTCAGGTATATGGTGGTGAGGCTTTGTAGAGGGCTTGAACGGTGCTCCGCAAACTGGAAGCGCTACCTCCACAGCCACAATATGAGAGGTTTCTGGCATTCTGATGTTCTGTCAGTTTTTAATGCAAACCCTAGAAGATCACGGACACTGCACAATCTGAAGAAGATAAATCACAGTTACTTCGAGCTAGCTGACAGCAGTTTAAGCAGCTACAATCACCAACCACCAAGGGAGTTTCTTCTTTTATCTTACTAAATGCAAAAGTAGACCAGGAACTGGTAATATCACTGGACTATCAGGAGTCCTGCTTTTTACATAAATATCAGCAAGCAGTAAGTACATTCTGTTGACGAAATGTAATAAAACAAAGACGGTTTCAAATATGACCATTCCCCGATGCATTCTGTAGCCCCATCTTACTCACTTATTGCGTGCTGCTGAGATTATAAGGTTTGCTTTTATCTGTCAGAAATCAATATTTCAAACATCGGATAAAAGAGGAAATTGAACTGGGAATAGGCTGAAGTGCTGTAAAAACTACAAAGCACAATTATCAAAAAGCACTTAAAGTACTTAATAGGACACACATATAAAAATGCTCAAATTAATGTCAGGGAACTATAATGAGAACTTTTTCTATGCTTTTTGATCCAAATGCAATGTAATTCGAGTGCAGCCCAGTCAGTCAATACAGTTTTCAATTTATATGAAACTCCAAGGATTTCTAGCAAACCATTTGTTAGAACTGAACCATTATATATGATTGGTTAATATTTCAATTTATTGCAAATACATTATTTTGTGTAAAGTGTTTAACTTGTTGAGGTTTAACCATTCTAAACAGTTGTGATAAAAATAGGTCTTTGGGTAAACAAAGACTTTATAGTCAAGCTTTTAATCAGCACTACTATAACTAGAAGATTGGATTATAAGAGGAATAGACAGCATAGAGAAAAGCTGTAGATGGGGGAGGGATGAGGTGGTAGGGAGATGATGTATACAAGTGACCTTTATCAACATGCATTAAACTGAGAAGGGACATCTTTGAAAACTGGACAGTGGAATGATTAGTTTATGCAGAAAGTTCACGGTTAATTTTAGTACTTTCCCTTTAAGTTTCTATATTCTATTTATCATCTTTAATGCTATTGAGTTTGAGGTCATCACAAATCATCTTAACTCCAGATTAGAGATCACTACAAGGGTGTGTGCGCATGCGTGCACATATTGCTATCTATAGAAAACAGATGGTGTGGAATAAAAATGTATTTGGCATCAATCGTGGGTGGTTGCATTTCTCACAGGTGGCATAGCCATGATGGAATCACATGGTTAACCCAGACGAATGCTAATTAAACATTTATACCAAACCACATCACCACCTTCCTGTATTTATGCCACATATTTTACAGAAATGCAATTTTGGAAACTTTTGTATGTAAAGTTTCAGCCACTGATGCTTTATTGTGCCCTCCTGCATTAAACAGAATCCTACCTTAACTGGAAAAAATCTTGCTACTCATGAGATCATCAGAAATCTAATCAGAGAAGAATAAAGGGCCTAATCCCAAAACCACCAAAACCAACAGGAAGTCTCCCACTGACTTCAGTGAGATTTGTATCAGCCCCCATATTTCCATCGAAATACTAAATACTATATAATCCCATAACAGCCACATTTTCATGGTTAAAGGCTGAAGCGTTGTGCAGTTCCCTCAGCATCATCGGATTCCTCTCTCTCCTTTGCCCCAGCCAACAAGGACCAGTCAAAATTCTGCTGCTTCTTCGTCCACAACATTTCTGAGAACCAACCTTTTCTCAGTCCCTATAGCTACAACTCTCATCCAGGTCCTTATCTCCATCTTTATTATTGTAAACTCTGCCTCCTTGCTGCCCGCAGTCCATACCAACCACAACTACTAAGACAATTTTTCATGTCCACTATTCTAACCATGTCACCTCCTCTTTGAATCTCGATGGTCATTCCCCAGTGCATCAAATTTAGGGCTTCTTGTCTTTCAAGGCTCTGCAGAAATCTGCCTGCTCCCTACTTATGCACTCATCACCTTTTCATGTTGTCCCTGCCTCTGAAAGCCAGGCCATCCTTGGCACACTGTTTGGTCTGGTTCTGACAACAATCACCTCTGTGCTTTCAGTAGTCGGAAACTGGAGCCATAGGTCAAACTGGAGGGCAAGAACTGGATACCAGAGTTGAGGGTCAAGCTGGAGTTAGTAGTCAAGAGTCAGAGTCAAGGGTCAAACTGGAGGTTAGGAACTGGAGCAAGCAGGCTTTCAGGCAAGGAGATATTCAAGGCAGCAGAAGGACAGAAGCAAGGCTGGGTGCAAGGTAGAAGCAGGAGGAACAAGGTAATGGAGGAGCAGACACAAACGTGGTCATGAGCACTGAGGGGCCAGCTGCTGGCTTAAGAGCCTGCAGCCAATCAAACAGCCTGCTGCAGACCAGCTGTACTGATAAGCTACCTGGAGACCAGCTCAGCTGCAGGCCCTAACTCCTGACAGGATGCAGTTGAAAGCAATCTAATATTTAGTATTATATATTATTAAGTATTTATATTTCTAGCAGAACAAAATTCAAATATTCATACACAAGTGGTACACATAAAACATGCATGCAAGGCCAGACAATTATGCGAAGAGGACGCATTTGCGCACACATTATGGGAAACTGCATAAAAGATCACAGCTATACCCATATGTGCAAACAATGCACATTCATGAGGTTATACATGTTTTCCAGACACAACAGAGGTTTGGATATTGGAAAACATGACCCGTTGAGTGTTGCACTGAATTACATCAGGCAAACCCTTTTAACTGCCACACATCTGAATTGACCTACCTGTTAAGCTGGGTAAACTGAAAACATTTTCGGCCAAATCCTGCAGTCTAAACTATCATTGAAGCCAATGGGAGTTTTGCTTGAGTAACAGCTTCAGGATTTACACCTCAATTATAGATGGAGAGGAAGGATAGTTTTGTGAAAGTCAGGAGATTAGGGTTCAACTCCTGGATCTGCCACCAACTTTCTGTGAGACCCTGGACAATTAATTTCTCTGGGCCTCAAATCCCCATCTGTAAAATGGGGATAATCTGTCCATTGTTCCACCATTTGTCTACTTTGTCTATTTAGATTGTAAGCGCTTTGGATAGATAGGGTCTCTTGAAGAGTACTATGGGACTCAGGCAATACTGTAATGCAAACAAACAGAATCAAGATTCTTTATGAATAAAATCTATACTATAGTTTGACTATACAGCCCTTACTTTCACTGATGAGCACTCAGTGAGCTGACTTTCATGAATGTGCTATTCAAGGTTACAGTTGCAAAATGTGGCCCTGTGTATATTAAATAAAAGAAAATACATAAAATGAAACGGGGGGAAGCTGGAAAATTTTTTGGAAGGGGACGAATGGCATTTCTCCAACGAAAGGAGGACAAAATAGATATCACAAAGGAGTTGAACACTAACTGGATACCATGTTAACTATAATTCTTTTGATATAGTCTGTGTGTTCAGATTCCTGAATCAACACAAATATTTTCTAAACCCTACCTAAAAATAAATAAAAAGGCATGTGTAATAAAGGAATAGTCTGCTTTAAAAAACAGTTTGAGTGGAACTATAATATGATCTGTTAAGGCAATTGTAGTTATGGCAGTTATAAGTTACTGTATAATATTTTTCCACAGAAGGTTCCTCCATCGGCTCTTACTGTATTTTTCCTTCAATTATTAAATATAGAGGCTTAACCTCAAAAGCAAATGCACTTGTCTTTACATGCACTTGAATTGTAGCTGCCATTTAAAACTAATCAATGTCTTCTTTAGTACTTAAATAGCTTGTTTGCAAAATGCCTCTTTTAGGAAAATTTGTACTGCAATCAATAAGAAAATATGTTTTTCATTCTAAGAAAAGCTCATAATAAAGAGAGTGGGCTTGATTCTTCTGATCTCTCGAAGATTTTACTCTAATATAACGGCATTACTTTGTACAAGTGTAAGTGGAGTTACTCCTGATTTATACTAGTATTCAGGCCCAGTAACAGGAAAAATCATCATATGCTGTACTCTATGCTATATCCCTGAAGGATTTGCGAGACTCAGCATGAAAATATTTGGAATTCTTAGAGCATCTAAAATACATATAAAGGTCCATTTTCAAAATGCTGAGAGCTGTTTTAGCCTAAGTCATTTTCATTGACGTTAATGGGAAATTGAATGATTAGCCCCCCCCACTACGACCAGTGCTTCCAATATAGACTCCTTGGAAATATCCTAATATTCCCACCCCTAATTGTAGCTGCCCAAGTGCATAAAACATAATGAGCCAAATTCTGGTTTTCCATATGGTGGCAGAAGTCTGGAGTATTTCCATTGAAGTCATAGATGCACTCTAGATTTACAGCAGAGTGCAGGTTGACCCAAAGTTTCCAGTTCTGACATGATTCCACAAACAGAAGTCAATGGGCGGTTTGCATAAAACGCAGTGGCAGGATGAACCCCCAATGGCTGTATGTTTCTCTTCATTTTCATAAGATAAAGAGCCATCAATTTATTAAATATATTGGATTTAGTTCAACTTATGCCTTTATTTATACTCATGCAACCCCACTGATTTCAATGAGGTGGCAAGTATGGAACTAAGGGCTAATGTTAATCTTCTGAACTATAAAAATTTGTAGATTAGAAAAAGAATTAAAGTATTTATAATTGTAACTGGAAAAATCAAGAGATGTATCACATGCATCCTGTTTGCCTTTATGATATCCGTTCATATAGTTTTGTGATAAATTTTACTCACTCATATTTACAACATAAACTCTTCCAGTGCAAAGTGTGTCCTTTGTTTGACACATTCTGACTATTGTACAGGACCTTCATATGCATATAGTAAAGCATCAATCAATCAACTAATAGGAGAGGGATAGCTCAGTGGTTTGAGCATTGGCCTGCTAAACCCAGGGTTATGAGTTCAATCCTTGAGGGGGCCATTTGGGGCAAAAAACTGTCTGGGGATTGGTCCTGCTTTGAGCAGGGGGTTGGACTAGATGACCTCCTGAGGTCCCTTCCAACCCTGATATTCTATGATTAATGTTAAAAAGCAAGTATGGGCCAGATTTTCAAAATCTTATGGGCATGCAATTGCCTATTCAAAATGGACCTGCAGTTGTACACCTAATTATCATGACTGCAATGCAAGTTGGACAACTACATAAATAAATAACCACAATGAACAATGTACATGTTGTTACCCAATTTACATGATCAGTGGCAATAATCGCACATGCATATTAGGCACACAATTAGGCCTGGTCTACACTAGGTGTTTATGTCGAAGTTAGCGCCGTTACATCGAATTAACCCTGCACCCGTCCACACCGCGAAGCTATTTAGTTCGACATAGAGGTCTCTTAAATTAGACTTCTGTACTCCTCCCCGACGAGGGGAGTAGCGCTAAATTCGACATGGCCATGTCGAATTAGGCTAGGTGTGGATGGAAATTGATGCTAATAGCTCCAGGAGCTATCCCACAGTGCACCACTCTGTTGACACTCTGGACAGCAGTACGAGCTCGGATGCTCTGACCAGCCACACAGGAAAAGCCCCGGGAAAATTTGAATTTGAATTCCTTTTCCTGTCTGGCCAGTTTGAATCTCATTCCCTGTCTGGACATCGTGGCGAGCTCAGCAGCACTGGCAACGATGCAGAGCTCTCCAGCAGTGATGGCCGTGCAATCTCAGAATAGAAAGAGGGCCCCAGCATGGACTGATCGGGAAGTCTTGGATCTGATCGCTGTGTGGGGCGATGAGTCCGTGCTTTCCGAGCTGCGCTCCAAGAAACGGAATGCAAAGATCTACGAGAAGATCTCTAAAGACATATCAGAGAGAGGATACAGCTGGGATGCAACGCAGTGCCACGTGAAAATCAAGGAGCTGAGAGAAGGCTACCAGAAGACCAAAGAGGCAAACGGACGCTCCGGATCCCATCCCCAGACATCCCGTTTCTACGAGGCACTGCATTCCATCCTAGGTGCGGCCGCCACCACTACCCCACCACTGACCGTGGACTCTGAGGATGGGATATTGTCCACGGCCGGTTCCTCGGACATGTTAGCGGACGGGGAAGATGAGGAAGGAGATGAGGAGGACGAGGCAGTCGACAGCGCTCACAACGCTGATTTCCCCGACAGCCAGGATCTCTTCATCACCCTTACAGAGATCCCCTACCAACCGTCCCCAGCCGTTACCCCGGACACAGAATCTGGGGAAGGATCAGCCAGTAAGTGTTGTAAACATCTAAACATTTATTTTTAACAGAACAGGAATATTAACAATAACAAAAATGGGTTTCTCATGATTAGTTTGCCCTAGGCGCTTAACGGTTCAGTCATGGGCAGTGCAACTATTGAAAAAAAATCTAACAATGTCCGGTTTTGCATGATTGTCCTGCCCAAGCCGCTCTACTGTTTAGTCACTGCTAGTGCAGCTAGAGTAAAATGCGGTCTATATGTCCGGGGATAGAGCAGAAATCCTCCTGTGACATCTCGATGAAGCTCTCCTGGAGGTAATTGGAAAGCCGTTGCATCAGGTTCCTGGGGAGAGCGGCCTTATTGGGTCCTCCGTAGTACGACACGTTGCCGCGCCACGAGACAATCAAGTACTCGGGAATCATTGCTCTGCACAGCAGGGCGGCATACGGCCCTGGTCTTTGGAGGCTTTCCCGGAGCATTCTCTCTTTCTCGCTCAGAGATCCTCATGAGGGTGATGTCGCTCATGGTGACCTGCTTTGAATTAGGTAGGGGAATGTTAGTGTTGGGACTGCTTGCCCGTTCCTTTACAGAACTGTAACCGCTGGTTTGCAGCCACGCGGTGGAGGCGGGAGAGGGGCAGCCTACAGGGATCGTTCCCGGGGACAGCCGCGAGGGGGTGGGACAGGGGCAGAGTTCCTGCTTGCCGGATTGCTGGCAGCAGGGACTGACATTGCTTTCAATGTGAAATGAGGCCATTTCTAATATTAAAGTTTTAAGCTGCCACAAGTCTATGGCTTACCATGTCTGCCTGCAACAGAAATTCCGTTGTCCTGCCCCGCTTCTCAAATGTGCTGTGCAAGACCCCAGGCACTGAATGCGAAGGCCGAGAATTCGACCTTGTGCTGAGTGCGCATGTGATAGGTGCTGTGCATGGTCTTGTTCACAGAGAAAGACTATGTTCTTTGTTCACAACTACATTTATCTTTCTGAGGAATTCACTCCCTTTTTCCCATTCCCACAGCCACATCTGCGACTGTCTCACAACCTAGCCTGGCATCACACTCCCTAGCGCAGATTAGGCGTAGGAGGAAGAGGACACGGGAAGACATGTTCTCGGAGCTTATGGCCTGCTCCCGAGCCAGGCAGCACAGCAGACCCAGTGGCGGGAGAACTTGTCCCAAATGCACCAAGCAAACATGGATCGGGAGGAGAGGTGGCGGCAGGAAGACCAGCAGGCGACTCAAACGCTGCTTGGACTACTGAGGGAGCAAACGGACACGCTCCGGCGCCTTGTGGATGTTCTGCAGGAACGGAGGCAGGAGGACAGAGCCCCGCTGCAGTCTATCTCTAACCGCCCTCCCCCGCCACCAAGTCCCATACCCACCTCACCCAAAGTCCAAAGAAGGAGGGGCGGCAGAGTCCGTGCTAACTCTCACTCCACCCCTGCAGAGAGCTCTAGTAGTAGAAGGCTCTCATTCCCCAAAATTTGACAAGTTCTTTCCTTCCCGCCTGACACAAGCCCCATTCCAAGTTTCACCTCCCAGTTCCATGTGTAGTTGATAATAAAAAATACGTTTCTGTTAACTACTGTTTCCATCATGTTCTTTTGGAGGAGGAGGGGAAAGGGGGTTGGTAATTGGACAGGACAGTCACCTTTGGCAGGGTACATAGGCAGGGGCAGGTACAGCAGCAGGGCACATACACAGTGCAGTGACTAGTTACCCTGGTCAGTCTGTGAGGTGGTTTTCATGTTATGTGGTGGGGGGTGGGTTGCTCTGTGACTTTGTGGCGGGGGAGGGCAGTTACAGATCTTAAGCGGCGGTCCTTATGCAGGATCACAGAGCCACGCAGCAGGGGATCTGTAACCGTCCTCCCCCTGCCACAAAGTCACATAGCCCCCCCATACACACAGTCCCGATCAGGAGGGGTGACAGGCTCCGTTGAAACAACCAGCCCACCACAGCGGAGCCTGTCAATCCTTGAGTTTAGAAGCTTCATTTGCGTCACTACACTACACCCGCTCCCCACCACAGTCTGCGTCCCAGTTTTAAAACATTCCCGCGAAAACAGTAATAAAGACAACGGTGTTCATTAACAAAGTAGAAGTGATTTTATTTCTAAACGTGTGTTGGAAGGGAGTGAAGGGGGTATGTAACTGGAGAGGATAGTCAACATTAACTGGGTAAAGAAACGGGGGCAGGTTCAGCTTCTCTGTACACAAACTTAAAAGTCACAGGTTACCCTGCTCACTCAGGAACCTAGCTTTCAAAGCCTCCCGGATGCACAGCGCGTCCTGCTGGTCTCTTCTAATCGCCCGGCTGTCTGGCTGTGTGTAATCAGAAGCCAGGCTATTTGCCTCAACCTCCCACCCCGCCATAAAGGTCTCCCCCTTGCTCTCACAGAGATTGTGGAGCACACAGCAAGCTGCTATAACAATGGGGATATTGGTTTCGCTGAGATCACAGCGAGTCAGTAAGCTTCTCCATCTCCCCTTGAGACGGCCAAAAGCACACTCCACCACCATTCTGCACTTGCTCAGCCGGTAGTTGAAGAGTTCTTTTTCAGTGTCCAGGGCGCCAGTATAGGGCTTCATGAGCCAGGGCATTAGCGGGTAGGCTGGGTCCCTGAGGATGACTATAGGCATCTCCACATCCCCAACAGTTATTTTGTGGTCCGGGAAGTAAATACCTTGCTGCAGCCGTCTAAACAGACCAGAGTTCCTGAAAACACGAGCGTCATGAACCTTGCCCGGCCATCCGACGTAGATGTTGGTAAAACGTCCCCTGTGGTCCACCAGTGCTTGCAGCACCATGGAAAAGTAGCCCTTTCGGTTAATGTACTGGCTGGCCTGGTGGTCCGGTGCCAGGATAGGGATGTGAGTTCCATCTATGGCCCCACCGCAGTTTGGGAATCCCATCGCTGCGAAGCCATCTATGATCGCCTCCACGTTTCCCAGGGTCACTACCTTTGGCAGCAGTACATCAACGATTGCCTTGGCTACTTGCATCACAACAACCCCCACGGTAGATTTGCCCACGCCAAACTGGTTCGCGACTGACCGGTAGCTGTCTGGCGTTGCAAGCTTCCAGAGGGCTATGGCCACTCGCTTCTGGACAGTCAGGGCTGCTTGCATCCGGGTGTCATTGCGCTTCAGGGCAGGGGACAGCAACTAACAAAGTTCCAGGAAAGTTCCCTTCCGCATGCGAAAGTTTCGCAGCCACTGGGATTCATCCCAGACCTGCAGCACTATGCGGTCCCACCACTCAGTGCTTGTTTCCCGTGCCCAGAATGGCCGTTCCACGGCATCAACATGACCCATTGCCACCGTGATGTCCTCGGCGCTGGGTCCCGTGCTTTCTGAGAGTTCTGTGCTACTCTCAGACTTCAGGCCCTCACCGCGGTGCCGTAGCCTCCTCGCCTGACTTATCTGCATCTGCCTCAGGGAAAGGTGGATGATAAGCTGCGAGGCGTTGAGAGCGGCCACAACTGCAGCGATGGTCGCAGCGTGCTCCATGCTCGCAGTGCTGTGGCGTCTGCGCTGTCACTGACTAGAAAAGTGCGCGAACTGATTTCCCGCCGGCGCTTTCAGGGAGGGAGGGCGGGAGTGATGGACGGATGATGACAGTTACCCAAAAGCACCCTCGACACATTTTTTTTACCCAGAAGGCATTTGCGGCTCCACCCAGAATTCCAATGGGCAGCGGTGACTGCGGGAACTGTGGGATAGCTGCCCACAGTGCACCCACAGTGCACCGATTCAAATGTCGACGCTTTCCCCGTTACTGTGGACTCACAAAGTCGAATTACTGTCCTTAGTGTGGACACACACGTTCGACTTTGCAATATTGATTCCAAAAATTTGATTTAAGTAAAATCGAACTACTCTCGTAGTGTAGACATACCCTTACATGCCTAACGTAACCTATGCTAAACTGTGGGGCTCTCTGTCCCCCTTTAGAGTATGTCTACAACTCTACACTGTACCTGTGAGAAAGCCTCCCAGCTAAGGTAGACAGGTTTCTGCTAGCAGGGATTGAGGTAGTGTGCTAAAAATAGCAGCGTGGACACTACAGTTTGGGCTCTAAAGCCCTGACTGCTATTTTTAGTGCACTAGCTCAAGGCCTGCTAGCCGGAGTCTGGGAGACATGCTCCCACCTGCAGTGCAGACATACTCTTATTGACTGCACCATGTACATTTGTGAATATCTGGCCCTATATTAGGAAAGCCCAATGCATTTACTGTGACAAAACTGACTTATAATGAAGAGGCAGGCTATGAACCACATACTCCCAATGGTGAACAGTAAAAATGTAGATTAACTTTAGTAGATTATTTCATGCAGATAAAATGCTCACCTAGTTAAGTAAGCAGGGTTCATAGTTTTTTCACTGCAAAAGTGAGCTATGGAGAAGAAACAGATAAAATAAATTAGAAGAAAACAATAAAATAGATTGGGATTGGTACTAATGAAGGAGTACAGAGTTTTGAAGCCATTCAGGCTTCATCAGTACTGGGAGGTAGAATTATAGTCCAAATATGGGACTCCTGACTTTCCACAAAGCAATATAACACACTGCAAAACATTCACCTCCAAGTAGATCTGCTCTTTTGGCAAATTACATGGTTCAGAATTAATCCTCTAGCTTGCAGCAGGCAGCACATGCCAATTTACAGCAGTCACCTATTACTGTTCATTATTTAATAGCATTGCTTTAGCTCTAGTGGGATTGCCTTCATTGTTGAATAGTTTCCAGCATCATTCTTACAATTTTGTGTTTTTCACAGTTCTTTTCCAGGGCTTACTAAACAGCTTCACACCTGCTCACTGAATATAATGTTGACTCTAGTCTAGTGCATAACAAGGAGCAGCTAAATGAGAGTTTTCCTGCTCAACTTGTCCCATATAGGCCATCACTGTAAACTCGGTTCTCTTTTTGTAATCCACCAATCATCATAAAGTGTCAGCTAATGAAACTTGTTCATGTCTTAAATATGCTTTCTCACAATTAAATGCAACACAAAAATAAGTAGCTTATGGAAAAAATGTCTGGATTCCAGGGTATAAACTAAATCATTTTTATGTTACGGAAAAATTAATTCTGTTTCCAATGTCAAATAAATAAAATTTGCAACCTAGAGCATAACAGAGGCAGAGGAAATATGGCTAATGCATTTCCTATGTAAATAATTGCTCTATCTAGAAATGGACACATCACATGGGAATTGCCAGACCAGTGGGTCTATCTACAATAGAGATCTGTACCATATGCTTCAGGGATAGGAAACTCCAAAGTGAGCAATTATGAAATAACTCCTTCATAGGGGGTCATTTCTTCCTCGTCCCTTCCCTCAAACTGAATTATACCCTGACACATGAGGGGTTCTCATTCAACCTTGGGGGATGTGGGGAGGATGTCACTGTAGATGTCCTTATTATCCATATCAACCACTTGATACATTCAAGCTGAGTTTGTACTCTCAAATGAGTTGTTGGACTTTTCAACCTGAGATCTAGTCTTTGTACAATATACATAAGAGGCATTTTGAACTTTTCTTCATAATGACCTAGCAGAACGAAACAAATCTGAGGAGAAACCACTCAGCTATTAGAGCTTGTTTAATTTTTTTCTAAGATTAATTTCTGCAATAAGACTAGATATTGTTCCTTTTAATTAACACACAGTATTCCAGTGAACACAACTGTGGGACAGCATATTGTAATGTTTTTACAGAGATCTATATTCTGAAAAAATATGTCTGTTACATCACAGTAAATCTGGAGTGGTTCCACCCACTTCAGATGAGTTATTCTAGATTTTCTCTATTGTAACTGAGCCGAATTTGGACAAGATTATTTTATGTATTAACAAACTACTAAGATAACCACTGTCATGTAGAGTAAGTTTTCTGCAGCAGTCTTAGATCCATTCAAATTATGTGGTGTATCAAATTTATGCATGTGAACCCAGAACCAGATCCCAGCATCTCTCTCATGAAACATGTGCCCAACATTTCACATCTGAGAGTGGAAGCCATGTCTTTCAAGATATTGTCTTTAACTGTTGTGATGATCTATATTCCTTACTTTACCAGAAAAGGTATTTAGCTTGGTTTCTCAGCATGCTTACATGGGTGTCCCCAAAAGTTATCAGTTACATTCTCCATCTTAATCTTTGTCTGGCATCAGGTAGTTTATTGGGGGTTCCCTCTTCTTCCTCTTCAAAAGCCATGAGAGACAAGCTTTAAGCATTAATATTATAAAGCTTCAAATCAGAACAAACCAAAATTCTGAATCCAAATTCCCTGAACTTCAGCAATATGTCTGGAATCTCCACTGGGATCCAGGCCAGAATTACATCACTTGCCTGATCTCGAGATCCACATTTTATGACTTGGGACCTGGTCTGGTTCCACCTTTTTAATGGGAAGTATGAACAAGACTGAATGAGCCAGTATGAGCAAGACTGATCTTGTGAGGTACTGAGTCACCCCATCTACTAGCCCAGGGGTGGGCAAACTATGGCCCGGGAGCCGCATCTGGCCTTTCAGACATTTTAATCTGGCCCTCGAGCTCCTGCCAGGGAGTGGAGTCAGAGGCGTGCTCCGCATGGCTCCCGGAAGTAGCAGCACGTCCCCCCTCCGGCTCTTACGCGTAGGGACAGCCAGGGGACTCCGCACACTGCCCCCACCCCAAGCGCTGCCCCAGAGCTTCTATTGGCCAGCAAATGGGGCCAATGGGAGCTGCAGAGGCGGCACCTGTGGACGGGGCAGCATGAAGAGCCGCCTGACCATGCCTTAATGTAGGAGCCAGAGGGGGGACATGCTGCTGTTTCCGGGAGCTGCTTGAGGTAAGCGCTGCCCAGAGCCTGCACTCCTGACCTTCTCCCGCACCCCAACCCCCTGCCTCAGCCCTGATCTCCCTCCTGCCCTCCAGACCCCTCAGTCCCCCCCTCCTGCACCCCAGAGCTGCACCCCCAGCTAGAGCCCTCACCCCCCACCACCCGATCCCCAACCCCCTGCCCCAGCCCGGAGCTCCCTCCCGCACCCTGAACACATCATTTCTGCCCCCACCTCAGAGCCTGTACTCCCAGCTGGAGCCCTCACTTGCTCCCGCACCCCAGCCCCCAATTTTGTGAGCATTCATGGCCCACCATACAATTTCCATACCCAGATGTGGCCATCGGGCCAAAAAGTTTGCCCACCCCTGTACTAGCCCATTGGAAACAGAAACAGAAATAAGTTATTTTAAAGTAGAAAATCTTCTGTCACCTGAGGACTTAGCTAATAGCTGAATATTTCCAGTTTATATAGGTTTAAATAATCAATTCCCTTACTGCCTATTTTGACTTTACTTTACTTTCCAAGATTACCTTTCCAGCTGGTCTTTAATTAAATATTTCAATTAGGTGATCATTTAGGAATTATATATACACACTTCAGAGTTTCCATTGTAAATCATAGACACTTAACACACTAGCAGCAATGGAGCTGAATTTTACCTTACACTTTTAGTAAAAGGCCTTTTTTAGACGGTGGCATAGAAAATGTCTCCATTTACAAAAGAGAATTTCGTAATTATATTCATTTAAAATAATCAAACATTTCCTCCAATGAAGGGAATTTTAAGGAGGTGACTGAAAAACTAATCCAACTATTTTTTCATTGCTCTTTTTCACTGTCTAGACTAAAATAATGGGAGCTCAAAATTATAGATTAATTCTTCTCTTCAAACACAGTGAAAGGAGACAAGATTAAGAGGTATACTTGATTATAGTCTATAAGTACCTACATAGGAAACAAATATTTAATAATGGCCTCTTCAATCTAGCGGAGAAAGGTATACCACAATCCAATGTCTGGTAGTTGAAGCTAGACCAATTCAGACTGGAAATAAGGTATACATTCTTAACAGTGAGAGTAATTAATCATTGGAACAGTTTACCAAGAGTCATGGTGGATTCTCTATCACTGACAATTTTTAACTCAAGATTGGATGTTAGTCTAAGACATCTGCTCTAGGAATTATTTTGGGGGAAGTTCTATGGCCTGTGCTATACAGGAGGTCTGATTAGATGATCACTATGTCTCTTCCGACCGTCGAATCTATAAAATGGCTCAGAGCACTTGGGCAGTAGCAATGGATTATGCAGGCTCTCTCTCCTGGGTCACTGCTTTGAATCCAACCCAAGTTGATAGTGACTGAATGTTAATGTCATTTCATAGCTCCTTGGGTGAATTCTTGACCCTACTGAAGTGAATGGGGTTTTGCCATTGACTTCAATGAGGCCAGGATTTCACCCTTTGAGTCTCCAGTATGTGAAGTGAGTTAGGGCCTGACTCAGCATCCATTGACTTCAATGGGCATTTGACTCAGGCTGTTAGGCAGAGATTTTTTAAAGGTATTTAAGTGTTCTTCTGCTCAGTGTCACACTGCCTAAGTAATTTATATGGCTGAGTCCCAATTTCAGAAAGTCAGTGAGACTTAGCTCCTAAGTCACTGTTGAAAATGGGACTTGGGGGATGTGACCTGTAGAGAAGCTGGCTGCCCTGACTCCTGGTCCCCTCAACCCCCACACACACACTAAAACTCTTCAATTAAGGGCTCACAGGTATCTAAAGTCTGGAATATTAGGGGTAAAATGGGTGGGTTTGTTTTTGTTTTGCATAGAGAGGCACTCAGAGGCTGTCAGTCTATTGGGCATCAGTTAGCAGCTGAACCATCACTGATTTTTCATGAACTCTATTAAGCTTTTCCCCCTGAATGTATGAGGGCTTATCCTTAATGAACCCTCCAAGAGAATTAAGACTTTGAGGCATTTAAAATCAAACGGATATCATAGAGCTTTCCTTCAGGAGACCCATTTAAGGACTGAAGATGCAGACATAATTACAAAACTATGTGGGACATGAATATCACTCTTCTTTCAACTCCAGAAGCAGGGAAGTAGCGATACTAATCCACAAGAGCCCAACTTTTCAATTTATTCCATCATGGCTGGATCCAAAGAGGAGCTACATAATAACTGAAGGCATTTTCAATAGTAAGAGATTATTTTGGGGCAGGGCATATAATCCTAATAGTGGGAATGCACCCTTTATCACAGGACTAGTTGACATTATTTCCACTAGAACGGGTATCCTAATAGTACTAGGAGATTGTGGATGATGTCACAGACAAATCTAAGTGTATCTAGGTAATAAGCTCAGGCGTTTGCAAACCATTTGTTATCCCTACTCAAGGATATTGGACTAGTGGATATTTGAAGATTGAAGAATCCCATGAAGTAGGACTACATATATTTCTGCATGTCTGGAGGCAGACTTGAGTAATATCATGTCTAATCATGCTCTAATTTCTTTTCACACAGATACTGGTCAAGATTCTCAAGATGGAAGTTAAACTCACATCTACTTAGAGACTCTAAATTTCTTCAGATGATTGAAACATCCATTACCAGCTTCTGGAAGGCAAATACAAATACTGGCTCCTCCACAACAACTTTATGGGAAGCACTGAAGGCTACCTTAAGAGAACACTGCATACAATTTGCATCTGAAGAGAAAAAAGAAAGCAATAAATTACTTAATTCTTTAGCAGAGGAGGTTGCCAAGTTTGGGGGGAAGGAAACTTGAAGAAGACCCTCAAAGTAATGAGCTGCTGCATTCTCTCATTACCTCAAAATACAAATACAATGAATACATCCACCCATGCTTAATTCATGCTTAGCAGAATTAAACAGAGGCATTATATGGGAGTGGGGAGGGAATAAAGTGAGGAAAATTTAAATGGCTTCATCCAAGAACACCATAGCCTCTTTGCTACAGGACAATGGTCTTTCTGCATTAGAATCTGATAAAATTAACAGACCATTTAAAAATGTTTAGGAATCCCTTAACGCATCTCATGGTGAGCTCAGTTCTAATCTATTAGACCAGTTCATGGAGGGATTATCCTAAATACACTGTTGCTACCTCAGACAGATTTTATGGAGGAACATCTCTCTTTACTAGAAGGTAAGCAGGCAATTGACTCACTCAATTCAGTCAAAGCATCTGGGTGTTGTGGTGCTCCAGCAGAATTATATAGGACATTTATTAATCCCTTAGTTGGGATACTGTCGAAAGGCTATAATGAAATATTTACAAAAGAAAAAAAGACAAGGACGATCTTCATAATGGTGACTACTGTCCCCATCTCTCTGTTGAGCACAGATAATAAAGTTCTGACAAAGATTCTTGCTTCCCACCTAAACAACATTGCCCCGTCAATCATCCAGGCAGACCAGGTGGGTTTCATATATGACATTAGCCATGGACAACACTCAAAAGATCTTCCACATAATCCATCAGGCACAAACAACCGATGCTCCACCTGCTATCCTTTCATTAGCTGCCGGAAAGGCCTTAGATCAAGTGGAATGGCCATACCTACAAGCAATCCTGAGAAAATTAGGATTTGAACCTAAATTTCTGACCTAGAGTGATGATATTTACAAATCACCCCCTGCCTCTGTTCTGACAAATGGTGTCCTCTCCTCCACTTTTCAGTTAAACTGATGAGTGTGTGAGGGGTGCCCTCTATTGCTTCTATTATTTGACATATATGCTGCTAGTAGTTGCACGGCTATCAGACAGACACCATCCACTGAAGGAATTACCATCTGGGATAAAGAGTACAAGATTAGTCTATATACAGAAGATATCCTGCTTATGTTAAAAACAAACAAACAAAACCTTTCCTCTTCCATTCCACCACTACTATCTGCAGCAAACTACTTCGGTGAGCTATCAGAATTTCAGATAAACTGGAACAAGTCTCAAGTGATGGATATTTCTCGTAGTCTAAATCCATCTCAGATACAATCAACCATTCTCCTTACATTGGTGCAAAGAAATAAATTACCTAGGCATCAGGATATGCTCTGATTTAACAAAAATAGTATCTGCAAACATGGATGCCATACTTCGAGAACTGACAAAAGGTTGCTCACTATCAATATATTTTATTGAGAAAGGTAGACACTATTAAAATGAATGTAGGAGCAAGATGTAGGAGCAACTTAATTCCATTTACATTTCCTTCTTCAACTTTTATAAGAATAAATAGAGTTGTACAATTCTTATGGGTATCCCACAAGATACTTAATTAATCAGGGTCAATTGAGGGACATGGTGTGGGATTACCTGATCTGTGTTTATATCATCTGTCTTTTCAATTACGATTTTTAATAAAATGGTTCTGTCATACCAACTTTTCCCAAGCCCCGTGGCTGGAGACTTTCTCTCTGCACTTCTATTTTTAAAATGGTTGTCTGCACCTTTCAGAAAAAACACAATATGTACCTCCTCTTGGAGCGTTCTTCAGAAAATCAAGTCCATTACTACTTCTGATCTCACCAACTTTTCTTCCATTCCAATCTACTATAATCCAAGATTTAAACTTGCTAATAGCTTGAAATTCAAATCCAAGAGCATATTAACCATAAAAGATATTGTTGAATGGACAATTCAAGCCTCCTTCACATATCTTTGTGATAACTATTAGCTACCAACACAGCAAGGTCATTTCTAACCTTAGATTCAGATTTAGAAATGAGTTGGGGAATGGTTGGCAGGCCATAAACAACACGCCACTTGAAGTGCACCTTAAAAAGTATGTTAATCAAAAACATTTTGTGGGTAACATACAAATGGCTGAACCCCTTTATTTGTTCTATTCACTGTACCATAATGGGAGAAGGAGCTAAACTTCTCCATTTCCTCGGACAGATAGGAAAATGTATGCAGAACATCCAGTTCTTTGTTTTTGTTTCTCTTTCAGAACAAAAATCTACATAGATATTATTGGACTCCTCAGCGATTGCATAAGACTGGACTTGCCGCACATAGTATGTGTTGGAAATATGACCGCTCCAATGCAAACCTGTCTCGTATAGTCTTTGAATGTCAAAGTATATCAATGTTTTCATGTGGTGTTCTATCCAAGACAATTAGGAAAGGGGTTTTCCCTATGTCAAACCTCTGTGTTTTGGACATTCAAGATCTATCCTGTTCAAGTAATGCAAGGAACTGGATTACTGCAGCACATATAATGGCCAAAAAGTCATTTTGCGAAAATGAAATGTGCTCTTTCCCCCACATTCTTTGATGGGCTAACTGAGCTAATCAACACTGTCCACATGGGAAAACTCACATTAATCTATAGAGGCAAAAGATCCAACTATGAAGACCTTTGGTCTTTCATGAGATCATTACAAACTGACTCCAGGTTGATTGGGCTTCTGATAAGTCTCTTTTTGTGTGTGTTGGGGGTGGAGTTTAGAGAATTATTGATCTTAAATACTCCCGTTATAGCTATGAATATGTCATTATTGTTCAATCCATACTCTGGCTGTGTTTTGCCATTGCATATGAATATGTCTGTATGGCTATGTTAGAACTTCTGAGAAAAAAAGAGAAAATGGGACCTAGACGTTGCAACACTGAGCCAATCTGAGTCTTAGTGATCTCTCACCAATTCCAAGCAGACAGATGTCCACCTCTCCACAGAAAGATCAAAGGCAGCACGCATGGGACTGAAATACTGAACTACCTCCTCACTTTTGGAAGTACTCCTTCCAGAGCAAGATTGAGATACTACTGCTGCCTTTGCTGGGTTTGTTCTGTGGATACATTTACACAGTGAAAATCATTAGCATTTTTTATATAAAGATAATAAAAATAGTTGTCAGTCCTCATGTTCCTACAATTTATGGCTCTAAAACACTAGGGCTAGAACTTTAAGACATGACATGTAATTGTGAGTGCCTCAGCTTTTTTATTCCCAACTTGAGACACTTCTCAGCTGGGCACCCAAAAATCAGTGGCCTGCTCGGAAATTTTGGCATAGCTGTCTAAAAATGCAAGATGAAAGGTGTAGTACTGGATTCAGCTCATGTTCCATGCCAGTGGAAACGAGCACAGACCCTAGAGCTGGAACACAAAGTGGCAGGAAGTCAGCCAAGGAAGTTAATGTGATGGTGGAAAGTGACAACAACCTGCTTCCCAACAGCCATGTTGTCCGTTGGAAGCTTGCACAATCCCAAAAGCTGACCAAGGAGGGGACAACCAGAACAGCCACGGGATGTACTAATTCAACATATCCCATTAGCAACCTCGTCCAGTGGGAAGCTATGGCAGAAAAGCTGGGGACAGGCTGGCCCAGGGGTGTATAATTTATATCTTGTTGTGCCAGCCAAAGTGAAGCTGGTCCATAAAAGTCCTCTCTCATGTCTCCCTCTGAAACTTGGTTATTGAGACAACTTTATTATCTATGATGGAAGATGCTCGTTAAGGAATAAAAAATTATTTTTACTGTTGAACTTGCAGAAAAGTGTTCAAAGAATGTTGCTAAAAACTTTTTTTTTAAATATCTACCACTCTATAAACTGGTTGAACAATAGCAAAATATTTTTGCAAAAAAAGAGATTGAAATTTTGAAAAATGTCAATGAGCTATATACTAAAAATAGATGGACTATATCTCCATTTAGCTAATTGTGTCTTGCTGTTCTTTTCTCCCAAAACAAAACCCTCCACTTTAGTGTGAGCACGAGCAAATCCTCTTAATTCAGTGAGATTATGCTCTCTTACACAGGGCTGCATTTGCTTTTAGGACCCTGCAGAAATTTAGCAGAGGGCCCCTTTTCATTTTGCATTCTTTAATCTAACCTAGCTATCATATCAAGCCATTTGTAGCAGGTTCATCACTGTAGAATTTGAGGGCTTTTATGGCCGAGATGTTGGACTCTCTCATTCATGACGAAATGACTAAAGAAAGTTACAAGTTAAATTAGGGATGAGCTAATTGTCTCCGATAAAATAATAAACCAGCTCAATCTTCAAACACACCCTTAAAAAAAGAGCTAAATCCAAACAGAATCTTTATTGAGTGCCTGAAAAAGGGGAGGGGGGGCTGTTTTTATTGGCTTGGGAGCAGTAGTCTCATAGAAAGACTTACTTGGTAGCTAGAAATTGCAGTACCACAACTCTCATGAGTTGTTCAGACTTGAGAGTGTTGGATAGTCTGAGTAAGCATCCAGACTTTTGGATGCTTACCCAGACTGAAGCTGAACTTCCAACATCTGATGGATGCCTGTCCCTAATGTAAATATCAAGGTGCAGCCCTGCCTCATTGTAATGCATGCTTTCCAAGGGTATTGCACTTGTTAGAATGCACAGCTCAGGCATCTACCTTTAAAACCATTTAGATATGCTGAAACCCACCTAGGAATTAAACAGGACAAAAGCATGCTGAGAACGTCGTTGGAGGTTTAATTACCTTCTGCATTTTCTCTTTAGTGGGAGTTCTGAATTCTGGTGGAATAAAACTTCAGTCTCCACTGTATTGAAATGGTTGTTTTTTTTTAAGCACTCCAGTCATTGTCTCCACTTGACTAAGACATTTCTGTGCTGAAGCGGGTGCATTTACTTTTCAAGTATTATTTTACTAATCAATTGAAAAATTACCTCCATGAATGACAGAAGTGCAGACCTTTGGAGTATTTCATTAAAAGGAACAAACATTAATTACAAATCCAGCCTAACCTTTTGCAGACATAAATTATGGGACTGATCTATTTTCTCCGTGGTTAATTGCAAGCAGAGAGTAGCTCTTTAAATTATTATCTGTAAGGCATGAATGAAATTAGAATTTATTGCGTGATATTCTGAAGATTTATTTGTACCTAAAAATCCTGACAAAGGTAGTATTGGCCACACATTACATAGCTGTATAGTAAAACCAGTTAAAACATCTTTGAGGCTCCAAATTGGCTGACCAAGATGACTATCAAAGGTTGGATATTAAGGCCTAATATTAAGACTTTACTGACAGTATATTATAGCTTCTGGAGATAGCCAATATTGCCCAAGTATTTCTATTGTAAGCCAACGTTTTTGGTTACTCATAACTTTCCAAAAAGTTCACCTCATGGGCAGAAATTTTCCACGCATGGTATTTACTGGAAGGTAAAACAGCTCAACTATTTTCTAGTGAAATAAAATACACTTTCCCCATGATAAAACAAAAACAGCTAGTTTGATATAGTGGGGGATCAAACTGAAATCTGGGAGAGAAATAGCCTTCTGTGAGCAAAGTGATTGACTGCTCTGGTGCAAACTGGTTTTGATTTGATCTTCTTTCATGCACAAAGTATGATTTTCAGAGGTGTACAACAACGGCAATATTTTTGTAGTGATCATGTTGCGTGATCACTTCACAAGGTTTAAGAGGTGGGGCAGGCTTGTTTTATTCTTCTCTTCTTTCTAAAATATCAGGAGTTTCCAAAAGTCTTGTCTTCCTTATTTTTTCGGTAGAGGACTAGAGAACTGGAGTAGGAGCTTTCCCAGGTCCCAGCTAAAGGAATGAGAGTGTTGTATCTTTCTCAGAGAGTCTTTCTCCTAATTTTTTTTTCAGGCATTTCAAGTAAGTAGGAGCTAATGAAAATAAACCCAAACTCAAAGTTTTAAACAGACTTACTAAAACTCCTTGCCCGTCTCTATTGATCCAGTCCATTCAGGTTTCCTAACCTACCAGTTTTCCAAGGAGTCACCCAACAAAAAGACAAAAGTCATTATCTAACATTTCTCATAATAAATAAATACATACATACGTATCAACCATTACCACCACCACCACTTTTATTTCAAGTCCTTTCAGGCTGTATTCACACAAAGAAAGAGCAAGGGGACAATAAGCCCAACTGGAGAACACAAAATCCATCTAAATAACCCAGACTATGAAAAAAAGCCCGTTTTGGTGTTTAGTAAGTAAGAACACAGGACCAAGCCTTTTCTGTTTTCCATATTGTACCATGGAACAATTTTCAGCCGAGCCATCTACTGGTGAAATCACTCCAATATTGTTACAAAACATGTGACATCAAAGTAATTTCCATGTCCGATTAAAAGCACTAGTACCTAGATAGGCTAGATTTGATGCAGGACATGATGACTATATGTAAGGAACAACTAGCTGGAGCAGATGTAAAAAACTATTTTTTTTACGTATAAAGGACACTAGTAATGAAAACGGGGAAAAAACGTATGGACTATATATAATATGTTGGCAGAATTTACTCTAGAGAGAGCTTGCAAAAAAAATAGAAGAAAAGAAAAGAAAAGAAAAGAAAAGAAAAGAAAAGAAAAGAAAAGAAAAGAAAAGAAAAGAAAAGAAAAGAAAATCCTTTACACTGGAAATGGTAAACCTTGCTTCCATGAATATTGGAACACACAGAAGCACGTATTGAAAGAAATACCTCAACCACCACTGCTTGCCTCACTTCTCTAGCTTTCTTTTACCAAAGGGTCAATCATTAGTTATATAGCGCATCAGAAAACTTAGCCTGCTTGTCGTTTAATTTACTTGTGTCATGATATGATTCATACCAAAGTTCTCATAGCATTCACCATTAATACAGAATACCGCATTAGCTTCAGACACACTTTAGCACACTCTATGTATTATGTGACTACAGCCTAATCATAAATATGGAACATCGTTATGCCTTTCAGGGCTCGTTTTCCAAAGGGCCTAAGTGAACGTAGAGCCCAGTAAAAGTCAAAAGCACCTTAGGCCCTTTTGAAAATTTTACCCTTTGGAACTAATCTAGTCTCCCATCTCCACGGCCACACAGGTTCCCTGGTAGTGAAACTGCTGCAACTCTACTGTGCAGGGTGCGGTCTGAATCTGTGGGTGGTATTGGGGGTGCCCACTCAGAGAGGCCCTTGGTATGGCAGCACGCAAGGGATGATTGGAATCAGGGCAGAGCTATCCTGGGAAGAATTTGCTGCTGTGCAGCTCTTCTAATCCTTGCTCTATGCCAGGTATTCAGTAAGGCCAGGAAATGATATTGCAGGCAGCGGGTTGAAGATGTCTTCGTGGTCTGGCTCTGTAGACACCCTATCATTTATTGAAAGATTAGATATTGAGCCACAGTAACTGGGAATAGTTAGCCCTGATTAGGAGTTCGGAGAACAGGGAAAAGATAACTACTCTGAAGCCTGCAGGAATTAGAGAGACCACTCTGCTTAGCCCTTGTGAAGCTAGTATTTTCTGTCTGTTATCCTAATATTTTGTCATGTTTTAAAAGTAGGGAGTTAACGATTGATCTGGAGCCTGGGAAAAGCACTCAAGCAGCAAGACGACTTGGGACAGAGTGAAACTTTTTTTAAACCATTTTGCATGAGAAAAGCAGGCCCTGACAATCCTGTCCTTAGAGATATTATATGTAACCTATTTCCCAGCGCACCACATTTAAACCACTGGCCTGTTTGTTTCATATCAGCAAAAATGAAGACAGGCATATTATGGAGGCTCTCCCCATCTAATATGCCTGAATCCTAATTTTTGAAAGATTTCACTGAAGTTGGCAAACCTCTCAATCTTACAATGAAGAATATACTGCTCAAATCATAACTAAAATTAAACAAGTATTCTGAACACTTTCCCCCATGAAAGTCTAGTTGTGAAATGATATACACTTTAAATTTCTTGCCAGAGAGAACTCCCCTCCCCCAACAGAGCTAGTGAGAATCACAGGAATAAATATGACTTGTATTTGACACCTTGAGAGTTGGTATACATATTAGGAAGAGACACCTTGAGAACTGTGTGAATCTAACACCAGTGTAATTTACAAAATGAAAAACCTTAGAGTAGAATAGGCATGATGCAGGATAAATCAGAGGTTTAAAAAATAAAATAGCTTATCATCTCCAAATGGATGGAAAATCTATGAAAGAAGGAAGAAGAAAGATCCCTTATTCAGCTGCTCTAGAATTTTCTCAATAAGAGATCTTTCCTTCAAAAACTTTGCTTAAAGAAAGGTATCTCATAAATCAAAATTCACCTTACAAAGTATTAACAAAAAAGTAGAGAAATTTTGATTCATGTCTAGGTATTAGAAGACACATATTTACCAACGCCTAGATTGTTTTCTCAATACAGGCAAATAAACTATTGAAACACTAACATGGACCACATCCAAGGTGTATTAAAGGTGCTTGGCCAAGTAAAACGTTTCCTTCTTGCATGAAGCTAGAACAGCCAATCCTACAGTCACTGGCTTAAATGGAAGATGCATATGAAAAAGGAGGGCAGGACTGGACCTTTGCAGGGATAGCCTCAGTTTAGAAAAAGGAGTTGCAGAAATTAAGCTGAGAAATATTCACAAATTGGCTTCACCAAGAATTTTTCCCCCCTAAAAATAAATGTGAGGAAGAGGGGTCCTGAATGTGATTCAAGTAAAACCTGGCTTTGGACATGAAGTGTGGTCTGATTCACAAAATCATACTGAAACAAGTATTATTAAGGCTGGAATTTTCAAAGGAGCCTAAGTGAATCAGGTACCTAGATCATATGGAAATTTGATGGGGACTGAGCACCTAACTCCCTTAGGCCCTTTGAAAATCTCAGTCCTAATGAATATTAACTGAATTGGGATCATGTTATCAAAGATTGGAAGAAAATGTCTACATGTAAATAGCGTTCTTCAGCTATTTTAGCTCTTAATTTCTTGGCTTTTGAGAGTTTACCATCTCAGATTAAATGTGCCCTTCCAGATTTCTCGATGTATATACATATAATGAGCATCCTATAAAATTTGCCATTTATTAATATTTCTGGTCAAACTTTATTTGCAATAATTCCCCATTACAAGCAGAGATAATACCACAATCACAATAAATGACGGTAAAACCAGTAAAGGACAGATCTATACATGTCTGTGTGAAAGAAGATTTTAGCCAAATTCTCAGTCACAAAATATACACAGGTGTACCCATCAGTTCAATATCTCTGGCTCATAATTATTATTACAACACTTTCTAGTATGGGTTGCAGCATTTCATGGCAGGTGATGTACCCCTCTCAGAAGTAAAAGACAGCAGGTCACACGTAAGTTTGGCATGACATGGTATATAAACTGTTCTATATGAACACCTAGTTGACATGCCAGAGCTGAAAAGCTGACAAGTGATATGACTTTCACTTCACCGAATGGCAAGCCACGGGCCACAAAATGCAGTAATACCTTCTTGTAATTTACATCAATAATTTTCATTCTATTCTGTTTCTCATGCATGAAGTTCTGAAACAGGTAAAAATGAACAATATTACCTTCTCACAGATGAAAGAATATTTATGGAACAGTGTGATGCAGCTGTTCAAAGCTTTCTAAACATGTTAGCTCCTGGCTGTGTTATCAGTTTACCTGATGTCCCTCTGTTCTAGCCTTTACATTTGTATCTGGAGTGGAATGTAGGTAAAAAACCTACTTGGCCAGACTGCCTAAGAGTTTACATAATTGTTTTCAAAAGTAACTTATGAGCCATCTAAGCCCTTGACTGGTAGTGGAATTCCTACTAGTGGTCACTCCATTTTGCATGTTTGCAGAACAAAGAACCAACATGACTTTTTCTGATAGCAAAATATTAATAACTTAGGTGTTTTTTTCAAAAACAATTTTTTTTTTGGCCAAGTTATGTCCCCAGTCTGAGATCTGCTACCACAAACATGTGGCATGAGGATCTGCACTTTCAAGACAATGGTGGAATACCTGACAGATCAAAAGTTACAGTAAGTTTGTAGGCTGCTGTTAAGCCCCTCTACTAAAATCTTTACAATAAAGTAACTAGTAAAAGCTGAAGTCAGAGGCTTTCTTAAAAGGGGCAACATTGGGACAAAATAATATTGAGAAAATAAATTTACTTTGGATTAGTTTCATGTAAACACACAAAAAATCAACTTCTCAGAACTCACATGAAAAACATAATGTAGTTAATATTAAATACACTGATTACACAACCTATTACTTTTACAGTTTATGCTGCTATGTCCTTGATTTCAGTCCTGTTTTGCTTATGATTAATGAATGACTCACCTTGAGTACTCTGTGTTTATTTCATACCTCATTATGAATTTGCAAAGGTCATTTGTTCTTTGGAACTAGAAGGCAAAACATCTTTGCAAGCAGCAAAATGTTGACAAATTTAAACTAGACACTTTTGTTTAACGAACTTACTGCTACCCATTTTTTAAAATCGCATTGCTTTATGTTTTCTAAAAAGGTTCTAAAACTGTTTCAAGAGCTTGCATGCCTCTTGTTCCCACAGAGCATGGGATGATAATTTGGGTATATACATGTTATGTGCATGCACACACACACACGAATATATATGAAATCTGATGTACTTTCTCTTTTAACTTGTTAGGTGTAATACTATAATAGCATATTATTTATTTATGCTAACAGTTGCCCACTTACTGCTGATAGTTATTCAAGTGGGACCAAATTCTAGTCCAGTAGAAGTTAATGGAAGTTGTGTCTCCATTTAGCCCACAGTTGTTAAAAACCAAAAGTATACAATCAATATTTTAAAAAAAACAAAGTAGGTTGTGTTTTTTAACTATCAGCTCATGCTAGAACATGATCGTTTAGTCTCCCAAGGGCTGTAATACTTTGATCCAATTCCGGTTGTTGGGTTTAGTATGCAGGAGGCTTGGTGGTGCTGGCAGCCTGTGATAGCCAATAGGTCAGATTAAATGATCTGGTGATCCCTTCCGGCCTTAAACTCCAGCAATCTCTAGTTGGCATAACAGGCCCTAGAGAGAATTTGCAACCTGGGGGGAAGGGATAGCTCAGTGGTTTAAGAATTGGCCTGCTAAAGCCAGGGTTATAAGCTCAATCCTTGAGGGGGCCACTTAAGGATCTGGGGCAAAAATCAGTACTTGGTCCTGCTAGTGAAGGCAGGGGACTGGACTCAATGACCTTTCAGGGTCCCTTCCAGTTCTAAGAGATAGGTATATCTCCAGATATTAAAATTTAGAGCTACCCCTGAGAGTGCTTTAAATTTCACCAGTAGCCAAACCAGCCCCCAGAAACCACAATTTTACAGTAGCATAAAGATGGCATTTAGCCACCATTGCTCCCCCTCAGCAGTGCTGAGCAGAGCCCTGGCACAGCTGAGGATCTGGACCAGCGACGTAAGAGAATACAGACCTGCATCTGTTCTTACTATGCATCATTTAACATCTTTGTTGTTTTCCTCATTCACCTCATTTGAAAGATATGTCCCCAAAAGAGAGCTTGAGTATAGGGCAGAAATCATTAGCCGCAATCCTAACCCTCACACCATCTTTGCACTGGTCTGATTCCACTGACTTCAATTCCCAATTTAAACTAGCATGAGAGGACAATCAGTCCCATTAGCATTTCTCACCTCTAGAACCTAAATGCTTGAGAAGCATCGCTATATATATTTGGAGCTGCACTGCCTGAGAACCAGTGACTGAGGCATTATTACACAGTTGTATAAGGCAGTGGTTTTTAACCTCTGGTCCGCAGACCCCTGGGGGTCCACAAACCATGTCTAAGATTTCTAAAGGGGTCCACACCTTCATTTGAAACTTTTTGGGGGTCTGCAAATGAAAAAAGGTTGAAAACCACTGGTCTAAGGCATAGTGCCCCATGGCCAGTGGGTCTAATGAATCTGGTGAGCAGTGGCGGCATTTGACCCAAATATTTCACCAAGTACAGTCTTCTCTGTGCATCGTCCCTCAGACTTCCAGTGGCCAACTGCTGGCAGGAACCTCTCCCCCTTCCCCCTATTTTTGCTCAGTTAAATTACATCTGTCCTTTACAGAGGTGCACTTGGGTTGGATGCTGGGGCTACATTTGATTAAGAGCCAGCAAGATTTAAAGGACTTTAGTTGATTTTTACATTTGTCTTTATACAGTCAATTGCATAATTGCTCACCATGTATAATATTCAGGCATATTTGTGTTACAAAGGTCAATAGTTTAAGTATTGTGTCATCATTTAAAATCATGTAACTGAGAATGATTTGTAACTGCCGTCTGACCTTCAGCCTCTGGTTTGCTTAATATTGTGGCTTTAAGTTTTCCCCCAATTTGTTCAGAACTTTTTGTACCTTGGATTATTAATCTACAACTAAACATTGTCCTTGGTGTTCATCTAGCTGACGATGTTTGGACCCAAACCAAATCTATTATCTTTTCTTTGAATTTTGTAAGCACATTAATTCCAACTCTTTATTCAGGCTTCTTGTTCTCTACAATTTCATTGTAAACTGTGCACATGGGGAGGACATTGCTAGTCTTTTGAGATCAGTGATTAAACCACTTTTCACAGATGATGAACATTAGATCTTTGTGGACAGTATCTCCTTAGGTAAAATTAACTAAACTCTCTATTTCTTCAGGGTTCAGTTCAGCCACACTTATTCATGTCAAGTAGGATAGTACTGCTCGGAGTGAGTGGCCATCATTGAAGAACAATACAGTGACAAATATAGCTCGCTATGAACAAATGGCAAATTTAATGCGAGTTGGGGGGGAGGTGATGCTAATCAGAAATCAAACTGTCATATTCCAATAAGAAAAACTAAGTTTAGAGTGGACCTGGAGATGGTAATAGGGAACAATGTAGGTCTAAACTGACTACTGCAATGCTGCAATTCTATCCCAGTGTAAAGCCAGTAAAATCAACAGAGTTACACCAGTGCAGAAGTGGGGTAATACAGGGTGAATTAGGTTCAGTGATTTCATCTACTGTAAGTAGTTTCTTACAAAGACAATTCTGGGAGAAAATAATTGACTTAATTATTACTAAGGAAGTTTACTTTTCAAGGTAGATGTTTAGAGATGACAGCTTGCAGGCAGTTGGATACATGCATTATCTCTGACACAGGGAAAAATGTAGCTGCTTTTTGAAGGTCCATATTTTTTTGCAACATAAAAAAGTGCTAAGCCACATTTCCAAGATATACCCAGGTTACACTTACGAATCAACTCTAAATGGCTCAAGGGATCAGTAGTTTCTATTCAGCTGTCAAAATAGAGGCGACCTCCTTTGAACTAGTTCCAGATAGATGCAACCAAATTATTCTTTTGTGTCACATTCAATGAACAGAGTGCAATATATATTTGGTTAGAACATCTGTGTTTTGAACCAGGGGTTCTCCACCTTTTTCTTTCTGAGCCCTCCCACCACAATCTGCTAGAAAAACTCCACGGCCCACCAGTGCCATGACTATTTTTCTGCATATAAAAGCCAGGGCCAGAGTGAGAGGGTAGCAAGCAGGGCCCCGTGAAGCTAAGTTGCCCAGGATTTGGCTTCAGCCCCAGGTGGCAGGGCTTAGGGTCCCAGGCTTCAACCCTACACAATGGGGCTTTGGCTTTCTGCCCTGGACCACAGCAAGTCTAACACTGACCCTGCTTGGCAGACCCCCTGAAGCCTGCTCGTGGCCCCGGGCCCCTGGTTGAGAACCACTGTCTTAAAAAACGTTGTGTAATTCAGTTCCCCCTGCATACTATGTTGAGGATCTCAGAGGCCTTCAGGTATTGAGTATAAAAATAACAAAATTGCACTGAAAATGTATTTTTTATTATTTTACTTCAGAAATCTAGGCCTTCTCAGGCAGAAGAAATCTTCCAGGTTAGAGTGAAAGTGATTAGTTTGTTTCACATTATGATGAAAGGTAAAGGAATTTTACCAGTATATTATTGAATTACAGTTTTTCTTACTAGGGGGAGAAAATGTTTGAGACAAACACTTCACATATGTGATTGTTCCAGCAGGACAGCAGTCATGCAACGTTCTTATAGCATATCTCTTTACAACCCACACAATTGATATCATATATAGGACACCTAGGAGAGTGTCACCCTATTTATATGGTGACTCATAGGATATTTTATATTTCCTTGAAATACAATGATATTAGATTAGTGCAGGTTTCTGACAATATTAGATTAGTGAAGGTCTCTGACTTCCCCCCTCCCTCATCTATAGAGCACCCAAAGCCCACTGAAGTCAATAGAAGACTTGCTTTGACTTCCATGGGTTTTGGATCAGGCCCTTATAGATTTGTCTTCAGTAGATTTCTGTACCTTGAGGAGTGTCCACACTAGCTTTTAAAACACGTTAAGCACCTTGAATTAACAGGCAGTCAATTAACTCAAGGTACAAAAGTCTTGAGAAAACAAGTCCACAATGCCTGAATCCTCTAATTGATATTATAAATACAAGAGACAAATAGGAATAACAGGCACCTATCATCTTGGTATCCAAAAACGGAACCAAGGTATAAAATCAAAACCAACAGAGCAATTATCTATCTGTATCCTGCCAAATTGCAGGGTGTGTGAATTATGTTCAAGAATCTGCTTTTGTTCCCTAGAGCCGACTGAGTTTTGTTTTTGCTATAAATTAGATTCTCAGTTTATAAGTAAAAGTTACTTGATTATGGTTTTGTTTGTAAAAGGCAAGTCATGACAAGTGATAAAACCTGATTTGCTGTTGTGTTATTTTAAATATCTCCTGCCCCAAATGGATTCTCCGGGATTAGAGCGTATCTTTTTTTCTTTACAACCCTTTCTTGGCTGTTGTGAGCCGAAAAGGACTTCACTGTAGAATACACTGTCAAGGCAAAGAGAAGACTGACACACATTTCACCATTCTATGGAACCCAAAGCCCTTTTTTTCCCTCAGTAAAATAGCACTTGCTATATATTTCTCTGCTTTTTAGGAAAGGGATGATCAGGTTTTCCAATGACCCTCAAATGCAAAGGTGTCTTTTGTGAGAAGATTACATCCTGAAGTGCCTGAGTCTATTTCTTAATCAAGCATCTATTACTTACCCTAAATTCTCCAAAGCTTTCCCTTAATTCGAATCTTCCCATCATTGTTCATTGAAAAACCTTTTCTCTTTTCAAACATTTGTCAGCTTTAGCACCCTACGACATTAATTCTAAATTCTAAGATCATTCCTGAGAGTGAGAAGATGGCAAGTTTTTAGAAGAATTACAGTTTAAAATAAACAAAACACACCTCCTTCTCCTTCTCAGACATCTCCCCTCTCCCAAAAAACAAAACAAAAACAAAACCTCACACAGAAAGAAACCGAAATTACCTGAAACTGCTTGGATACTGCAGAGTTGTAAGTAGTAGTAGCCAATTTCCCAAGATTTGTCACTTCTATCTGCAGCAAAGGATGTGACTAAATACTCACTCCTGTATCTAAAGTGAATTAAAAAAAGATTTTAATCAAGTTAGAAATCACAACGCCCAGGCACAGAACTTTTTGTTTATGACAAACATTTTCATTTGGATACTCACTACAGGCCTATAAATGGGCTGAGTCCCTATTCTATGCTCAATAGAGCACATGCATCCCAAGTTAATGTCCAGCCTCTGTTCCTGAGATTGGCCTTATTAGTAACTCAAAAAACCAAATGGACCTTAACTGGATCCATGTGCCAGCATGACTCAACAGGAACTATCCGGAGGTTTTTAATGCAGGTTTTTAGCATCTACAATGACTCAACAGACAAGCCCTACGTTTCTATACTGGGTTTTGAGTTTGCTATCCTGTTGCATGGCCCTAAAAGATTTAGCATTTTGGAAGTGGATAATTTTCTACTGTTTACAAACTACTAGAGAATGAGAACAAATCCCTTTATCCATCCTCATGATATCAGAAGCTGCATATGTTTTTGCTTTGTTATCTTTGTTACCATAATAAATATAATTTCCCCAAAGCAATTTTATAACCAACACCTTTTCCGCTCATGTTTAATGCATGTTTAAAAATATTAAAAGGGAACATTATTTATTTCAGTTTACAAAGTTGTACAGCAGCAGCCTGACGACACTCGAGTAACAGGATGCAAAAAAAGTTTGAACACAGAAAATGAGTGGACTGCAGCAGTTTTCAAGAAAACCATTCAATTGAGTGACTCTGCTGATATTCTATACTATGAGAACAGAGCTTCCAGAAATCTCATGTAAATGTTTATCTCATGAAGGGCTGTTTGTATCCGGGTTAATTTTAACAAAGGCCAAACCTAAAATTCTCCCAGCTAACTCACCCCTGTTATAAGCTGTCATTCACTTACGAGAGGTGTTTTGCTTTTTTACGCCACCACTAAAAAAAAAGAAAAAGAAAATTAAAAAATGAACAAAAGTGGTGTCATCAACAAATAGCACCCAATAATGTATGTCAGTGACTGAGCAACATTTGCCACCAATGAGCGTCATGCGCACACACACACGACATGGTTACTGTTTATTAGAGCCTGATAGTATTTAGCCACATCAGAGCAGTACAAGTAGACTGCTACTAACTTATTTTTAATTTCAGCAGTGGTGCTATGTGTAACATAGATCTAACAATAACAATCAGCAGCCGCCACCGCCACCAAAATAACAGAGGCCAAATTCTGCCCTGAAGCCCCACTGGGACTAGGGTGACCAGGTGTCTGTTTTTTGATCGAAAAACCCGGTCAAAAAGGGATTATGGCGGCTCAGGTCAGACCGGGCCGTTGACTGTCCAGTTGGCTCCCTGCTAGCCTCCGTGCCATGGGGCTCCTGGGAAGCAGCCAGCATTTCCCCTCTCTGGCTCCTACGCGTAGGGGCAGCCAGGGGGCTGAGCACGCTGCCCCTGCCCCAGTGCCCCACCGCAGCTTCCAAGGCCAATGGGAGCTGCAGGGGTGGCGCCTGCGGGCGGGTCAGTGCGCAGAGCCGCCTGGCTGCGCCTCCGCATAGGAACCGGAGGGGGGACATGCCGCTGCTTCTGGGAGTTGCTTGAGGTAAGCACTGCCCGGAGCCTGCATCCCTGAGCCCCCCCCCCTCCCATGCCCCAACCCCCTGCCCCAGTCCTGATCCCTCTCCCACCCTCCAAATACCTCGGTCCCAGCCCGGAGTCCCCTCCTGTACCCCAAACCCCTCACCCCCTGCACCACCCCAGAGTCTGTATCCCCAGCCAAAGTCCTCACCCCCTCTTGCATCCCAATCCACCGCCTCAACCTAGAGCCCTCTCCTGCACTGTGAACTCCTCATTTCTGTCCCATCCCAGAGCCTGCACCCCCTCCCACACCGCAGCCCCCTAAGCCAGCCCAGTGAAAATGAGCCAGTGAGTGAGGGTGGGGAGAACAAGTGACAGAGGGCAGGGGGATGGAGTGAGCAAGGGGAGGGGCCCTCAGAGAAGGGGCGGGGCACAAGTGTTTGGTTTTGTGCGAGTAGAAAGTTGGCAACCCTAACTGAGGTATGTTTACCCTTGTGTAACTTCATTGATAATCAGTTCCCTGCAGATTCACCATCAGTGTCAGAGGGTGGAATTTGACTCTACTTTTTGCGCAGAACCTAGAATTTGGGTGCCTAAACTCTTTTGAACCCACAAAATTGTGAGAGTTTAAGCTACTGTATAGCTGTTTAGATTCTGTGCCAACACATTTCAGAGGCAAACTTACTAATGCATTCATCCTATGTATTATGTGTGTGTGTGCCTAGGAAGAAGCTAATGCAATACACTGTAGGGATAGGCTTAGAATATAGAATTTAAATGTTAAAAAAGTGAAAGGATGATTTAAGTGGCAGCTAAGCAGTCAGAACTATAGGAACTGTGAAGGTAAAGCAGTTACTCCGAATGGTGAACCATTTGCTTTCTAATGAAAACAGCCCTACTTGTCAGCAACATCTAGAAAAAATGATTTCTTAGTCAGAGCGTGTAACCGAGGAAAGTAGCTTTTTTGCTATATGAGGTAATACACTCGAATGATGTATGACTTAGATAATAGTGCGGGTTAATGATCTTCAGCTGGATCAGGGAGTAAAACAAAGTAATTTCATAATACAGAGCATGATGGATTAAATCATGTTAATACTGGGTATATACATTAAAGAAAATGATCTTTCTGGCATACTAAATGGCAAAATAAAAAGCACTTTTAGTAAGTTATATGATTAATTAGTCTGCCCTTTTATTTATGTACCATGATAAAGTAAAATGTACTACTTCTGGTTACCTCCTAGGCAATTATTCTAAAAAGTGTATTAAATGTACCAGCATCACTGTATTGTACCAGTCCATCAGGAACACCAAAGTATGTCCCCATCTTTGTTATAAGTAAGGGATTCCCCTCCCCCCATTTATTAAAATAGAAGTTAGCTCATCACTCCTTCCTAAGGTTTCTAGAGGGCTTTTCTCCATGAGACATGATTTTGATCTCGATACAAAATTGGTCTGTGTTTGAGATCATTAACTAGCGGCATTGTTAAGAACTAATACTGGGTAGTGAGAATTGGAATTCAAGTAAGTATCCAAAAATGTGAATGGTCACCCAAAGTTCATCCAAATTCTGAACTGTTTCAACCTTTTGCTTGCAAAACTGAGCTGGATACGTCGTTGTTTTCTCATCAGATTTCCAGGGCTTTTCATCTCAGCCAGAAAGAACCTGAAGGTAGCCTTTCAGAATTAAAAAAAATATTTATAATTAAAGAGAGGTAAAAGGGTTTTTTGTTTGTTTTTTTTTGCAGGGGGGAGAAGGGGGAAAGGAAGGACAGGGGAGAGGAAGCTTGTATCACATCCTGCCAAGTTTTACCTCCCCTTCAAGAAGCCATTTCAAGAGCAGAAGAAATAAGACAAATTTAGTCCTGGATTTACCTGTAAGTGTCCAGTGTACACTTCCTGGCTAACACTAGTCTGTGGCTCAGGCCCAGAGAGGGAAGCGCAACACACACTGACCAGTAGGTCACACATATATTAGCTGTTGCCTGACCTCTGAAGACGAGTGACATCTGCATAAGAGCAATATGAAAAAATGCAAGCTCAATGCTCTAGAACTGTGGAACTGCTCAAGGGATGTTGTCTCCCACTCCCTACAACTACTAACCCTCTCCCCCTCAGTAATGCCATGTAGCCTATAGGAGCAAAAGATTAGGGAAAGAATCCAAGCCAATTGTCTTTTTCCTTTATTTCCCAGCCAGACCAGGGTAAAGGGGAGGCTGCCCTTCCTATTACACTAGGGATGTACTGAGTTTCTTCTCTTGAAGGTCATATGCCAGATGGACAGAGTGGTGTCAAAATGACTCCACCTCCAGTACAGCACAAGGCTGGGCTCAAATCACCATTATGTGGCTACCTCTAAGGAGGAAGCATCCCCTCAAAAAGGAAGTAGCTTTCACATTACTGAAGAACCCAGGAAGCTATTGGATCGACGCTGCTCAGTAGCCTCAGAAACAATTACGGGTTGAATGGAGACGTGGTCCTCATTTTAAGACACTTGCGTGAAAGACGAGTCATTTAGAAAAATTAATAAATTAAGAACAGTAACCTGTTAGCCTACTGAGGGAAACTCTTTGAAAACTTCCCCCATCCACAGTTCTGACAGTGTGGGTCAGTACTGCAAGTAGGTGTTCTAATCCTAGGTGTCTCTCTATTAGAGTCCACCAGAGACACCTGTTTTGTTTTAACAACCACTAATCTCCCAGTGCTCTCTTGCAATTGTTTGGCTTTTTTTTCTCTGGAAACGGGACATGAAATCTATTTATATTGAATATATAGCAAACCATGGCAAATGTAAATCCATGTGTTTTAACCATTTGTTTTAACATCTGTACATTTTAACAATATGCCTTTAGCAAAGGAAACTCTTTGCCATCAAGTTTCGCAATGTAACTTTCCACAGGATCTCATTTTGGCAAGTGTGAGTACATTTAGATGGTTAAAGTTAAGGGTCTTTCATTCTCCCTACAGCGCTTTCACTATGTTTAATTTTAATCAGCATTACAGGGAGTGATTCACGTGCACTGAACAGGCCTCTCTATTTTCTATGTCTAGTGGAATACGTAAATAAGAAAAAAAGGTCCCGAAACTTTCATGTTTACAGAAGATTTTGCCAATGTTGTTCTTTTTAATGAAAAGAGCAGAATGATTCTGTGTATCTGTATTAAATGCTACTTTTTATACCTGAAGAAATCCTCCGAACCTTAATCAGAAGGCTTTTAGAGGATGCTAATTCTAGCAGAACAGCAACAAATAGTGGGAAGTATGCAAAGAAATCTCTGCTTTGAAGTGTCTGACACATTTTGTCAGCTTTCTTTCAGAAATTTATTTTAATAAGATACTATAGCTATTGGGTTAATTATTCTCATGTGTTTCTAAGAGGCCTTTGAGATTCAGAAAAACAGAGTGAAATTGACAGAAAACATACGGTAAAGCTGGATTTATGTTTCAGAAGTAGAAAAAAAATTGAACACCCCAAGGTCTAACTCCTTCACTGCAAATCATAAAGGGATTTTAAAGGCATGTTAGAAGAAATACCTTTATCAAAAGAAAGCAATGGCATTAAAATAGGGAAGGATGGGTGAACTGTATCGGAGAGTGGAGAAATACAGGTTCTGAGGAATATGAAGTGTTGGTCTAAAATAACTTTCAATTGTTGTTACATTTTAGACTTTGTAGGAAATAACACAGTGCAGAAGTGTGACTTTAAAATTAGCATTTGAAAGTGCCTGTGATGTAGGTGAGGGTTTTTAACAAGCAGTGGGTTTTGAACCTAAAATTACATTAATTTATTTGCCGCAACAAAATTAGGCTGATTAGTTATTGTTCAAACTCATTTGTTAAACAAAAGAAAAGCCTTTATATTATATAAAAAAATCAGCATAGCAGGCACTCCTTGTAGTCCATTACTGTTGACAAGACTTGACTAGAAATGCAAGATATGTATAAAGAGTAATTTTGTCTCATTAAACGACAACACTAGTGGTTCCTCTTCATCTCCTTAATTCATTTCTTATAGTTTTTCTTGTCACATCCACTTGTTTTATGGCTTACTAACTTGCAAGTTATGGTTGTAATTTATGGTCAAAATTGAGTGGTAGCAAATCACAGAATATTTTCATTGATTACCCTAAATTGTCTAATCTCCTGTATGTTTTTAGGACTTGATTGGGTGGTATTTACTGATTGCCTTCATCTAATTTAAAAATCAATCAATAGCAACAATGAGAGGTGGTGGATAAATCGAGTCTAATGCAGCATAACTGCAGCAAATATCCATCAAAGGCTCATTCTCAATCAAATTTGTGGGAAGTTTTAATACATAAACCAAAATGTCTAAAAGCTTTACTTCTAGAGCAGATCATTTTAAAATTGTGCTCTGCAGCGTGACATCTTACTGCTCTTATGCTGTCTATTTAGGGTGATTTTCCACTGCTAAAATGAACATATTTCACTACAATAAAACTGTAGCAAACAAAAAAAAATGTGATCAGCTTTGGTTTAAAGGCACTTTGTTCCATCTTCCTCAATATTATCTGTGTATAATAATGGGAATTAACATAACAGCAGCTTTTCTTATAAACAGTGTGCATTTTCCCAGAGATAAACAGGCTAATAAGTGTCTTGATGGGAAATTTGCTTTCTACATTGAGAAATCAATTCATGAAAGTTGTTCCTTACATTGTTGTATTTTGTGTGTGTACGCACGCATTATTTAGTGCCTAAAGTTTACTATGGCAAATATGAAAGAAGGCAGCACGTTAACTTCTTGACACTGTCAGTGCAAAGACACATCATGCAGTGAGACAGGTTTTTGTCTGCCTTCTGCTTTTTTTTTTTTTTTTTAATTTAACAAAGACACCAAGAATTTAGAGTGCCGCTTTCTAAACTTCCATGAGAAAACAATAAACAAAATACTGATTTTATGTATGAACTGTGGAGCAGATCCTGAGCTGGTGTAAATGGGCATAGATGCTTTGAAGTCAGGTAATTGGAGTTGGAGTTCTCTTGATCTGCACCAGCGGAGGATCTGGTTCAGTAGTCTGAAAGAGTGTGTGTATATGCTGGTATCTAATGTTCGAAGAATTTAAAACTTTACTTGAAAGTGTGGATGGAAGCAGCATTTACTCAGTAAATTCTGAAAACCGCTGAAGATATTCAGCTTTGAATTCCAAACAACACATGCAATGTGAAGCTACGTACTGCTTATGACCTGTTCTGTGTGTGCTGCTGGTGACAGGTGGGGAATGGAAGGAAAGAAATGTGCTGCTGTTTTGGCTTTGCAGTTATTTTGGTATTTTATTTATCATTACCACCAAGGGTGCCTAGAGCTCAGACAGGAATTCTTTTATGTTGTATTTAAATTCAAACAAATAAATCAAATACTGATGGAGATGGAGTTATGGGGCCAGATTCTGGGTCATTGCATGGCAGGTATGTTAGCTCAGAATTTCACCAAGGATGCCTATTGAGAAGTATTCAGAAAGAAAAAGGCCATGCCCATTTGCACACATTAGAAAAGGGCAAACAGGTCTTGATAACATTTGAGAAGAGTCAGAACCAAAATCCTGGACATCTCCATATGCTGGGGATATTTGGACTTGATCCAAACTTCGCAGTTGACCCCCCCTCCCTCTCTCTGTGCCAGGTCTTTTCAAAACCTAGGGACTAATACCGCCAACCCTGCAGACATCCTCATCTGGATGTGGATCAAAAATTTGCATCTCAGGCACATTTCAGCATCAAAAGAGAATTGATCTGAACCTCGACCCAAATCTTAAATCATACCACAACTCCCTAGCCAGAAGCAGGAAGCGCAAGAGATCACACGAGACAGCTTGTTCTCGTGAGATTCCCAGCTTGATATTGTAGGTTCAACAGCTATGGAGAGACTGAAGATGGTTCAGATGAGCATTCTGGCCTTCTGGTGCTTATCTGAACCAGATACAAATTCCAAACCTTTAGAGGTCGACCTGCTGTCAGCACAAACAAGGCTATAGGCGTAGGGTTAGGAAAGCACACAGTGCCAGTGGGGAGGGGCGGAAATATTCCCACTCAAATGAATTTTAAAGCATCCTTTGTTGCTAAACACACTTAAAAAATCTTGGCATCAACCACAGCTCACCAACACACATTACAAATACAAAAGACAAACCCCGACGAGAACCCTACGAGCAGTCCACTTTTTATTAAAATTCTGACATTCTGAGAGATCTTCTTGCCAAGGGCCCTCTTACAATGACATCTGTACACTTGTCATTACATTGCAGTTCACATTACTTACATAAACATGCCACAGGGAAACCATGACTGATATAATTTTTATAAGATTGAAAGGTAGCCATTATGATCATTAAAACAAACCTGAGAGAGCCTTCCTGATGATGGAATAGATTCGGTTACTTCTTCCTTCTCTGTGGGTCATTAGTTAAAAAGGGAAAGAGGGGGAAAATAAAGAGGGAGAGAAGGCCACATACTGCAGGTGTTTTATCCTTTGTAAGGAGACTGCACTGAGACAAATGATTCTAGCTGGCATTTTGTACACACCGGAGATTGCTTATCGATCCAGATCAGAATATTCAGGCTGGCCCCGGGGAAAAGGCAGAGTATTTTCTGAGGGAGTTAATAACCTGGCAGCTGAGCTGTCTTGTCCAATTCACTGAACCTAGGGCTCTAATCAGGCCAGAGTTTCTTATTTTGAGAAATCTTGCCATATGTGTCTGCTAGCTGCCTTCTACTCTATTGGACCAGTGACAGTGATTGAAATGACAGCCTATAGATAGAGGCTAATCAAATTGTTTATTATCAGCCTAAATCAATATGTATAGATTGTTGAAACATCACTGTCATGCCATGGAAAAGTAATACTAATACTTCTCATGCTGCTGATGTAATTCTAAAACGTATTGTTCTATCTTGAATTACATCTGAATTTAAGGGAGTAAAAGCAATTATAATGGGGGATCAGCCAGTGAACAGTATACATGCTTACGCATTCCAATAAAATAACGTTAGGGATTAATGATGAAATGTCACTTTGTGCTCCCTTTAAATATATTATCATGTTTCCAACTGGACAGGGAGAGAACCCAGATCTGTGAAAGAAAACGGGGGTAAAAAAATAAAACTCCAAGGAAAATATTCTTCCTTTTGCTGTGGAGGAGGGAAAAGAAATCCGCACAGATCTGTGTTGTTGTCTACAGGGAAAAGAAAGAATTCCAACACGTATGTGTCTCATTAAATGCCCACCCAACAGAAATGATCAAAACAATGTAAATCTGTAATACATGAATGTCCATCAGAAAAACATTCCAAAGAGTTTTACACAGTTCAGCATTTTGATAAAGAGTACAGCAAAGCAAATACGTTTCTCTCTGGATTTATAAAAGTAAATAGTACCCAGCGCTTGGAAATTAACTTGCGAGTTGGTATCACAATGGTGAAATGTTTTACTTAAAAAAATCTAGTCTATCTATTCTGCAACCCTGGACAATTTATTTTGCACAGGAATGAGATGTAATGCATATGTGAAGAAAAAATGTTGCTCCGTTTTCAAAGTATGCTATAATCATGTGGCTTTGCAGACAGTGATATACAGTGTGCCATGCATATATATTTCATCTTGTACAGCATGTTAATTATCTGTCTGAATCAATAGCCTTGATTCACTCCCTAGGTTGGAGGCGCAGAGTGGTAGTAACTTGATTGGAGCAGGGGGCACAGTAGTGCACTTGCACCCCTCACTCCACCACATAACCCAGGTTGGGTGGGGCTGGATCAGCCTGAGGGTGGAGCTATGCAGGCCAAGTGCTATACCACTTGGTATCCTGCAATGGGGCTCCTAATTAACATTGGCTGACATTTCAATCTGCCGTCTCCTGACAACACCCACAGAGGAGGGTATCCGTGAATTTCCTCTCTGGGTGTAGCTGACACCAATGGCGCAGAGCCTACAATCTACCCAATGCATGTTGTGCACATATTATCCCAGAATAGAATTTGGACTTTTTTTAATATATATTTTTTCAAGTGGGTACATTAACAATAATTTGCAATATCTTGTGTGCCTAAGTGTGGCATTTTCCTTTAACAAAAGGGCCTGCTTCTCATTATACTATGGCCACTATATAGAAATACTACATGGAAATATAGAGGGGCTATAAAGTTGCAATAGATTATATTTATCTATCCCCATTGTAAGGCCCCCATACAATGTCAGAATAGTACAAAATGACATTTGTATAAATGATGAATTGGGACCAAACATCTTTACACTATTTTTAAAAAATAATTTGCATACTGTTCATTGGACTGAATTACTTTGTCAAGTTACTTTGTAGCTCCAAACTAAAGCAAAGTTCAGCCATACAGCATCTATGTTAATAAAATTAATATTACTCTTTAGATAGTACTGATTTAAAGTGGTTTGTTTTTCCTTTGACTAAAAGTTACTATTCTTAGTGTGTGCACTCAAACCCCTCCTAAACAGCAATAATCTTTGGTTGACTGATTCTAGGAATTTTCCTATTACATTTAAGCTGACATTTTTAGTCACATATTAATTGCATCTGTACGGAACAAAGGCCCTGATTCAGTAAACAACTTTAGCACAAAATTAAAATGTAAGCATATGCTCAGGTTCATCCCTATTCAGGAAAGACCTGAAGTAGCTGCTTAAGTTTACGCATGTAAACAGTTCCATTGATGTCAATGGGGCTTAAGCAGATATTTAAAGTTATGCATATACGTAATGCACATTCGCAGAATAAGTTGCTGCCCAATGAGAGTGGCAGAATGGCAGAATTTGGTCCACAGTGAACTGGCACAACAGCAAAATAAAATATTACTTTTAAAGTGTTTTGGCCCCAACCCAGTAAAGCACTTAAAACTGACCTACATACAGGCCTTTTTTCTGATTTAACTATTTCGGTTTATAATTACATCAGTTAACTCCTTCATTTGGCCACAGTTAAACTGGTATAAAGGTATTTATATTGGCATAGCTTATCAAAGTAAATTTACAGAAATAAATGCTTCTGAAAATGGTGGAAGAACAAAAAAGGAGCTTAAGGGAGAAAAAAACCCCAAACGGATAAACTACAAATTGAACAATTTGAGGTTTGGGCATGTTTGGGTCAAAAAATAGAATTTTTTAAAAACAAACATTTTCCATGGAAGTTTTCATTTTAGAAAAAAAAGGGGTTTTTTTGTCTATAAAAGTTCTGAAATTTTTTTTAGCAACTCTAAAGCACTTTGAACATATAGATGTGGAGCATATAGCATCTGTAATTTGCTGTTGTATGGCACAGGAGTGGTAATGAGTGGTTATTATATCAGTATAAGGAAGACTGATTTCCATTATGTGCATGTGCGAACTTACAAGCTTTGTGTAGGGAATTTAAATGGTTTGATTGTCATGTCTTTATCTAAACTGTGTGTGAGAGAGGTCCGAAAGAAAGGAATTATTATATTCCTATATATGAACCAATTGTCCTGAGATATTACTGTCTGATACTTTTTGTAGTATCAGCCTACAGAGCCTTCAGAGGCAGCTAATGGAAGAGTTTCAGAGGATGTAGCTGACCACTCTGTGCTTGGAAGTAGTGGGACTTGATGAGTGGTGTGTTTGGTCAGTCTGTGGGTTGGCTGTTTTCTGTGTGCGAGCTGTACATCTGGGCCTTGGGCCACTGAGACAGGTCGGTCTGTTGGTCCTTGGACAGGGCTGTGAGGCTCTGACTCTCGGAGCTTTGAGCAGTGCCTTGGTAAAGGCTGCAAGGCTGACCCTTGCAGCTTTGATCAGCCCCGCTGTTTGAAGTCTGAGAGGTTAATCGCTCCCTCGTGGCAAGGGGCAGAGCTGAGCTGAGATAAGCAGGGACACCTGGTTAAAAAAGTCACTTGCTAGGCAAACTTGAGAGCTGTGAACTGAGGCAGCTAACTCTGAGGGAGAGTTTTGGAGAGAGTTGAGAGAGGCTCTCTTTCCAGGTTCAGCTCTATGTGCCATTTCAAAAGGGCCATAAATGAAACAGAGGTGGTGATGACCCACAAGGATATTTTCTTTCCTACTTGAAGCTAGAAGGGACCTCCAGTTCAGAAAGTGGCTGTGCTGGAGGAATAACTTATAGGATTGGAGGGACAAATAGAGATGCTACTGAGAAACAGAGAAGCGGAGGAGTTCCTAGACAGCCAGGTTTGGGAAACATCAGTTCCCAGGGTTCAAGGAAGAAAAGAGCTGAACACCAAGAATCAAAGATACAGGAAGTCAGACAGGAGGCATGTCAATCTGTAACCACTAGAGGCAAGGGATCACATGAGCATTCTTTGTGGCTGCAAACAAATGAGGATGGGTAGTCTGTGGCTACCAGAGAGAAGACAACCAGGAGGAATTCCACACAGCTAGAAGTTTCCAATCGATACCAGGTTCTCAGTGTGAAAATTGTGGAAGATACCTCAAGAGCCAGCTGGTCCCAGGGAATGGAGAGCTGTATGGGACACACCTGTGGATGGCAACGTATGAGAAAAACAAGTTTGCCCACAATGAGAACGTCAACCATCCAAGGAAGACAAATGATCCCTTTTTTCAGTGCTCAGTATTCAGTGCTCAGAAGAACATTCTACAAGGGACAAGTGGACAACACAATGGTGTGCTGTCTTTCTGGAGCCAAGACACTTCCTGAAGTCAACAGACAAGCATCCATTGGTGATGGTTTCTAACTTCATACTGATACTTGTGGGATATCTCACAGGTAATAGATGACTTCAGGGTACTCGGAAGCATACTGAAGAAGAATGTCCAAGCACTTTTCTCTGTGATCTTTTCTGCCCTGCAAGCAAAGGAAGACGGAAGGCAGAAGATTCTGGAAGTGAACTACTGACTAGGTAAATGATGGAAGGTTTTGACCTTGTGGAACATTAGTTCACCTTCTTTGGGGAGGGGTTGTATAGTTTGGATGGCCTTCACCTCAGCAGAAGGGAATCAATCTCCTCAAGGACAGGCTGACTATAGTAGTCAGGAGGTGTTAAATTAATAATAAAAGAAAAGGGTAAAAAGAGGGAAGACACGAGCACTCATTTAGCACAGAATCAAGATACTGAGAACAAAATTAATCAAGGAACCAAAGAACATGAAGGGAACATATTCTTTATTTGCCTGTACACCAATGCTAGGGGGCTTGGTAACAAACAAGAGGAACTGGAATTGCTCATTAATCAGCATAAATATGATCTAGTTGGTATTACTGAAATCTGGTGGTTTGCATGACTAGAATGCTAAAATCAATAGTTATAACCTATTTAGAAAGGATCGAGTGGGCAAAAAGAGTTGTGGAACGGCTCTCTATTTAAAAAATGGACTTACTTGTTTCTCAGTTACTGATAACTCAGAAGAAAATTATCTTGAATGTTTACAGATCAATATCCTAAAAGATAAAGCACAAGATGGGGTAGTAGGTGGTGTCTGGTAAAGACCATGAAATCACACTAGGGAACAGAATGACCATCTCTTTATGCCCCTATCTAGAATATATAAGGAAAAAAGCTGCATGATCATCGTGGACTTCAATTTGAGTGACATATGCTGGAGGTCTCATGCTGACATCCTTTGAATGTCTAAATATTACAGATGACCATTTCCTGATTCCAAAAGTGTTGTATCCAAAACAGGGGAATTCTATATTAGGCTTAGTCTTGATAAACAGAGGAACTGATCACAGAAATGAAAATTAATGAAAGCTTTGGTGCAAGTGATCGTGACTACGTTTATAAATGTGCAAACAGAATAAAGTCCCCATTGATGATATATATACGTAGTCCTTTCAAAAGACCATTTTCACAAAGCTGAAAACAGTGGTGAGCCAAATCATCTGGGAGGAAGAATTTAATCAGAAAAATGTGAATGACTATTAGGAACTGTTTAAAAATACTTTACTAGATGTCCAAAAGCCACAATCGAGAAAGAAGGCTGTATTGGTTAAAAACTGACCTAGTTTAAAGGGAAAAAGAAGGCATCTATAAAAAATAATATATAACAAATGGAAGAAGAGGGAAGCTGATAGTAACAAGTATAAATCAGAAGCTAGGAACTGTAGACAATTGATAAGTAAAGCAAAGAGACACAAGAAGAAATCTATGGTCAGCAGGGTTGAGGACAATGAGGAAGATGTTTTTTTAGTATATTAAGAACAAAAAGAATCCTGACAATGGTATTCATCCATTACTAAATGGAAATGGCAGAATTATCAATAATGATGCAGAAAAGGCAATAATTATTGAATGTTCTATATTTAGGAAAAAACAGATTATGTAGTCTCATCATATAATAAGACTCTTTCCATTTACTAGTATTTTAGGAGGATGTTAAACAGCAGCGACTAAAGTCAAACATTTTAAAATCAGCAGGTCCAGAGAACTTGCATCCAAGAGTTTTAAAAGAGCTGGCTGAGGAATTTGCTGGACTGTTAATATTGATTTTCAATAAGTCTTGACTCACTTGGAAAGTTCTAGAGGACTGGAAGAAAGTTAATGTTTTGCCAGTATTTATAAAAGGTAAACGGGATGACCCAGGTAATTATAATTGCCTCAGTATGATAGCAATCCCAGGCAAGATAATGAAGCGGCTGATATGGGACTCGAATAATAAACAATTAAATGAGGTTAGTGTAATTAATGCCAATCTGTGCTGATCCACAGAAGATAGCAGTCGGTTACAGACTCTGCTGGAGAGCTTTACTCTAGCTGTAACTATTGTCAGCCAAGATGGAGGCCCACACATAAGCACAGCTGAATGGTGAACAGTCAAACCAGGCATTTTACAGACATAGTTGAACTTGAGACTATGAACAGACAAAACACTTCATTAACTTTAAGTTGCTTGTCATGTCTGTGAAGTACAGCAAGGAATGTCACAGTTTAAAAAAAAATATCCATCCAATTAGCATGGAAGTTAACAGTGGAGGTAGATATAGATACGGTTCATACAATTTGTTACACAAATGTACTTGTGTAAACCTCATTACATTTGTCAGGTTAGACTCTCAGATGTTGCTACCCTGTGGAGCTTGTGGCCTCCAAAGGCTCCTCCCATTCTGTGGAGCTGCAGTATTTCCTGGGGCCTCAGCTGGGTCGCGAGCCTGAGGTGTTCTGATGGAAAGATTCAGAAGGACAGAGGTTTGTTTATATTTCTGGCTGCATCTTAGACAAAGCATAGTCTGCCTTTACTATGGAGCTAGCCTGGGCTGCTCCTGGGGCTAGACCCTACTGTTCCTAGGCAGGCTACACTCCCATTGACTTTGACGGGACTTTTGCTTGTATCAAAGGATTGCAGAGTAAGGCCAAAAGTTGAAGATTTTTCAAAGGCATAGTCTTTCTTTTTTTGGTAATGCAATCCTCCAGGGAGCCCAGCCCATTGGAGAAAATGGGGGCCTGAACTATAGTTCCGCTACAGCAAGGCACCGACAGGGAAGTTTAGTTTAACGCTTTGTTGAACTGATTTGAAATAAAGTATTTGAGGTCAGTTCAAAAAATGATATATTCGAATTTGGGTTGAACTGACCAAAATAAAATATTTCATTTTGATTTTCCCAATGGAAAATGGATTCTTATTTTTTTTGCAAAATCAAAATTTTCCCAATTTTGATTTTGTGAAAATTCCATTTTCCCCTCAGAAAATCATTTTGATAGAAAATTCCTGACCAGCTCCAGTTGGACATGAGAAGCAAATTAGATCCATATTTCTCAAATGTCAGCAGTAGGTACAATGCTTTTACTACAATATGTGGATTTTTAAGTGGATCTCTTAGCCTCTGCACCTTGTAGTATTTTATTACCCTTTTATAATATCCGTACATTTGAAACTTTTCTTTGGCAATCATCTTTTAACCTCAACACACCAAAGATGGCAAAAGTGTATTCAGAAATGCCAACACGCTGCTATTCATATCTGCATTGGTCTCACAAACAGCAGCTCCTTCCAAAGAGCCTGGAAGAAATGTCTAAATTATATCTCGTATACTGTAAGTCACATTGAGCTGCATATGCTCTAATTGTTGGGTTGAAATGTGGAAGCCTATTTTAGGTTCTGTATGGCGTTCACTGAAATCCTTGTTACAGTTTTCTGACTCTGACGAGAATGCACTATTTTTGTATCATTTGTTTGCTTTTGTTAAATTTTAGTACACCCAAGTGACTCAAGAGAACAGCATGCCTCATTTTATCTCAGCTGGTCTTCAGATGAAGATCTTGTGCAGATAGGAGGGAAAAAACATAAAAATGAAGAAATATGGGTTATTTTATTACACATTATTTCAAAGAAAAGTATCACTTTTTTTGCAATACTTATCTCCTCTGACATGGACACCGTAGACTAGCTTGGGACTCTGTGGCACAGGCCAGTGATTATCTCAGCAAAGGTTTGGGGGCCTAGTGTAAATGCGATATGATTCGTATACAGCAGTTAGTAGTTCCATTTCTCTAGCTCCACTTATTTTATTTTTATACATTCTTTATCTCATGTGTTGGTTTGTTTACATTTGGCAGTAAAAGGCATTGTAGAACGAATTGCTATCAATACGTTACGTCGGTTTTGATCGGTTGCTTTGTTGGCTTCTTCTGGTTTGTTACAGTATGACATCAAACATACTATACACACCATACCAACTTCATCCCGCCACATACATTTGAAGGATATTAAAGTTGCAAAGTGAAACACTGAAGACACGAAATCACAAAATTAAGGGTGGTTATGCAATCTTAACACATCCCCTTGGTGCATATATATTACACTCACGTAATAATTTTATTGTATGTCCTTTTATTTTTGCAGGACTGTTGCCTCATTAAAATGGCATCTTTCATTAGCAATATCAGCACCGTTCAGTTACTAGAGACACTGAATGGAGTGACAATAATATCTAAAGTCTTCTTTTCTCCTCCTACTCAACATATGCAGTAATATAAAAATATTATTATTTAGTAAACATTTACATGGTTCTCTAAGTCATTCTAAGTAATCAGCACAATTTTCTTTTAAAAAAAATTGTTAGAGTTCAGACCATCTTCAACTTAGCCTGTTATTATGATAGCCTCAGGCACTACATACTCAGCCTCCTTGGATACCATAGTGAATTTAAGCAACTTCCCTCTGTCATATGAACCACAAAGCCAGTAACTAAGATTAAGCAGATTTCTCCAGTGCCAACAAATAAAGCCTTATGTTGAACTATTTCTGGTTTTTCAGATGCATTATGATGTTGCTAAATAAATCTAGCAATGCCACAACAAGGCTTATTTGTGCTCTAGCTCACAAACTTTGCAACCTAAATGTCAGAACTAAAAAACTGCTATTCAAGTGAGAAGGGGTAATACAGTTTATACATCCCCCATGTCCTACAAAACCTCTACACATAATCTTGTGTCATTGCAGATGCACAAATAATTGATGCACTGTACAAATTAGTCCTGCAAACACATTTGCTTTCTAACTTTGATTCAAACCTCATTACATTTAATAGTTCCATACCAAAATGCCATGTTGTGTAATAAAAATTTTGACCAAATATATGTACTTTTTTTCTTGCGCAATCCATTGCAACAGCGAAATACTGAAAACTGTATTATTAGCATGTTCAAAGGCAAAATGTACTCCACCAGCATAAAGCTGGAGTAATCAGGTTTTGTGAGGGCAAAGTAGTAGATGGGGTTTGGGAGTTGAAATCCACCCTTCCTTGGCATAACTCCCGTTATCACTCTTTGCTCTGGGTTAGATTTGTTATGAGATGAGAAGATCCCCTCAATGGTACAGATACTCATCTGGACATCCAGGCAACAGATGGCCCCTCAGGCAGTGCCAACACAAGATACAGAGGTGGTAAGGACTATGCTGGCCTACTCTATGGGCCAGATGCTCAGCTAGTATAAATCAGCATAGCTCCACTAACTTCAATGATTTATACCAGCTGGGGGTCTGGCCCTTTGTGAGAATTTCACCTAATATGAACATTAGGTAAAGAAACATTAGATACCATCACAATACCAAGCTTATAACCCAATTATGATCACAACCAAGCTAATCCAAGTAAAAGTATATTTTATCAGATACATCACACACAGAATCAGCATTAGACATCTACCAAATTAGTGCCACTGCTTGCTCTAGTTTTTAAGTAATTTTTTTTTTTTAAAGGGCAAATCCTGAAGTCTTTCAGGAAATTTCCCTGAGTAAAGCTGAGTACAGATCTGGGGATTTGGCCTATGGAGAGAAAGATGGCTCAGCTGTCCTGAAGAACTCTTTGCTCCAGCCAACTTGTGTGTGTTAAATATTTTATTCAGCAACCTACACTTATCCCTTATTCACTCTTACAAGAGTGCACTGCCAAATTTTTTTGCTGTGTGACAACATATTATTCTATAATGATAAATGTCTTGTGAGATAATATTTGGATACGTCTCTCCGAGCTGTTGTTATATAGATTGCTTATTAGGGAAGTATTACATTCAGGTTTGTTTGATTTTTAGCTCTAAATTAAGAAACATCACATGCCAGGAATTTTAAGGTGTCGTTATTCAATGATTTTAAGAGGAACGCTGGGTATATCAGTGCTGCAACAATACAAATTAATCAAATGAAGAAAAAAAAAGCAAAGTAATTAAAGTTGAGCAGTGAGACTAATAAATTCAAAGGTAGGCCAAACTTTAGCAATGCATATTCAGTAACAAGAGCCTAAGTAATTAGGTATTGCTGAAGAAAGATTGTTAAATTGCCCATTATTGTAGTTCCGTGAAATCTACTTCATTTAGGAACCAAATACACTTTTTATGGTCCACTTCAGAAGGTTCCATTAAAACATAAGGGGGTGTGGGGGAAAGGATGGTCTTGTGGTTAAGGCATGGAATGGGAAACAAGAAATCTAGGATTTATTCTTGGCTATCTTATGACTTCTTGTGTGGTCTTGGGGAAGTCACATAACTTCTCTGTTACTTAGTTTTCCATCGGTAAAATGGGGATAATAAACCTTCCCTATCTCACAGGTGTGTTGCGAACATAAAGCAGAAGTAAGGGTGGCACGGTATTGCCACCCTTACTTCTGCGCTGCTGCTAGTGGCAGCGTGGCCTTCAGAGCTGGGTGCCCGGCCAACAGTCGCCTCACTCTGGCTGCCCTGCTCCAAAGGCAGTGCCAGCAGCAGCGCAGAAGTATGGGGGGGGGGGGCGTGGTACAAACATATCCATGAAATTTGCTATTTATGCCGTGACCCACCCACGAAAAATGTGTGATTTCTCTGTGATTTAAGTAGACCTCTTATTATACAGTATGACCAACATTTTCAAATGGGCCTCAGTTTTTGGAAGCCCTACCTGAGACAGTTTGTATCTGATTTTTAAAAATGGTGAGGACCACTAGTTAAGTTAAATATGAGTGGAAGGGAATTCAGTCCCTTTGAAAATGAGGCCAATGCCACTTTTCAAAATTTGGCTTCTATGTCCACAACTGTCTCTCTTCCAACGGAGAGAAATTAGAGAAAAAAAAATGGTTACTGATGAAGCTGTATTTATTACATGCCTTACATTCAATATCTCCTTACTACATGAAGAGCCCCATTATTTTCAATGGGTCTACTTAGTAAAATGTTACTCAGCATAAGTAGGGCTATCCAGATCTGGCCCTAAATGACTCTGTGAAGTATTTGAACAATGGTATGAAACCACAGCATACGTCTCCATTATCTGAGTCAAAAAATGCTATTAGTAATAGCAATAGTTTTAGTCATTTATATTTCAGTAGCGCCCAGAAGCTATAGATAGGATCGGGCCTCCATTGTTTTAGACTCTGCACAAACATTAATTAAAGACACTCCCTTTCTAGCATACAGTCTAAAAGACACAAAATATATGAATGGCAGGGGGTCAGAGATATAACATAGAAGTAAATGAAGATTTTTTAAAAATAAATGTAATTGAGGGTAGAGATAGGGTGGAATAGTAGATTTGAAGAAGTTAGTAAGATTAAAGGGGTTAGTAAAAGTAAGGAGTAGGAGAAGGAAGAGAGGGTAAAAATACTAGTTGAAGCCTATAGGTTTATTGTTTTTGAAAGTACTTGGAGTAGATGTGGATAATGATAACATGGGAAATATGAGGTCAACCCTAAAATTCAGCAATTATGGGGAGCAATGTCTAATAATCCTACATTGTGAGTAAGTAATAGTAGAACAAATGAGAAAACACCTTGTCTGCCTTGACAGAAACAAAGCAATTTATTGGCTTGATATATAAAAAAGAAAGGGTGGCAGGGAAGAGAGAGAACATTAGCTTGAGTCAAAGAACTGATTGGGAAACCAATGCATAAGTGCAAATAACTTAATTCTTTATGTGTTTTAAATTATTTAGTTCTTTCTTCCCTTATAATCTGTATGAACCTTGCAGTTACTGAGATTGTTCTCAGGCCGAGATGCAGGTGACATTAGCTCAGCCACTCAAGCTTGCCGTTCTATAAACGTTGCTCTGTCAAACACACTAACCAAGACACTCACCTACTTGCTTACCTACTTACCTAAAGCATTTCTCGTGTCAGTGTTCATGTCTGAAAGCCGTATCAAATGTTTACCTGAATGCACATGGATTTGCTTAGATCTTTCTTTCTATGTCTCTAAGATATTATGGCAGGGAATGGAGCAGGATTCATTTTATGTTTAACCACTCATTTGTGTGAAACTGCCAGAGACAACAGGGAGCATGCTACCTAATGAGAAAATTATCCCAGGTTAACTTTGTTATTATATTCTTCTGCTGACAAGAACAATATGTATGGCATATTCACTAGGTTTCAGATGGCGGATAAAAGCCCTCAAGTGTTCTCAACATAGGCTTCAACTTAACTAACAAATACTAGACAGTTAATAATACAGTAGCTAAAACTAGGCCTTTTAAGGAACACTTAACCTTTGAATACATAGCTCTGTTGCTTTGCAGCATTGACAATCAAAATCATATCGGCGCAATTGTTTCTAGTGGCCTCATTAGGCTGAAATTCAGCCAGGCTCCCATCACATAGAGCAGCACAGCTTCAGTTTCATAAAAGGTCACATTTCAGTAACAAACGTATTAACCAGAGGAGACCCTTCGCCTCCAGGCTCCAATTGTTACATTATTTTGTACATTAGAATGTCACTTAAGCGACTTTTTACAAAGTGAAGGGTCTTAAAGATATCAATGAAAATGGTACTCAGTGCATGAATGGGAACATAGAAGGTCCTCAGGCTACAGCTTTAGAAACTACGTAGTAGTTATGCTGTAATGAAGGTCTCTAATGCAAAGGGAGGGAAAGGAGAATGCTTATCTTCCTCAGCATAGAAGTCCATAATATGGAAGACGGTTAAAGAAATCCCAGTTAGAGAGATCTCTTGAAATGTTCAGTCAGTGCAATAACATTCAGAACTGCTATTATGCTTCCTCCAAGAATCTCAAAGTGTTTCCCAGATGCTAATTCAGTGAGCTGTGAGGTATCTGTTATGACTGTTTTTCAGATGGACAAAATAAGCCACAGAGGCCTATAGGTTCCTGACCTCCACAGAGGAGTATGGAGGAGACCAAATTAATATCCATCCATTAGAGTGGCAGAATCTGTGCTGAAGGAGTAAGCTGCAGCCACGGCAGTGCAGCAGAAAACAGAAGCCATGCTGCCATTGGTTCGCTACCCCCAGCTTCACTCTATGAAGTTACAGCAGGAGTTCATGTTGCCTAAGGTACCATTAGCTCTCCACAACTGTTCCTGCAGATTGGGGACAGCTGAAAAGGGGGCAGGACACTGCATTGTTCAGGCTCTCCTCAACTGTCCCCTCCCCAGTTCTTACTCTCACCCTACACAGTTAGATAGATGAAGGATTAGCCAAGAGTTGATCCTTCCTGCCTCTGTAGTGGAAAGAACATATGGGGCCAGTGAGATTAAGTTTCCAGTAGAGCTGGAAGCAGAGCACGGAAGTCCTGACTCCTACTCCCCGGCAGTATTGTGAATTTTACAAAACATCATCTTCCACTTAAACTCCTCAGTTCAAATTGAGTGCAAACAGAAAAGGACAATGGCACAAAAGTTCCAAGGGGTAGGGTGTTTCCCCTCCTTTTTTCTGTAGCAAAAGGAAACAGTAAGGCAAAGTTATAGTCTAGCCAAATTTTCTTTAGGGGTGGAGATCTTCTAGGGCTCCTTTCAGCCCAACATCCTCAAAGCCCCAGTGCCACAGAGCCTGACTCCAGATAAGGAGAGGCTTCACACCAAGCCTCTTGGTGCCTCTCTGAAAATCAGACAGTGGATGCTGCTTGACTGATGGGATGAGTTTCCTCCCCTGTAGGGCTGAGCATCACAACTCCTGCAGCTTTGGGGAGCAAAGGATCACACGCTGCAAAAATGGAGACTCCAAATTCTGGCCTCAGATATCTGTGGGGTTGCAAAAGTGTAAATAAGGGTGTAATTTGGCCTATTTTGGGACAGTGCCCTTAAGTCCTGCCTCCCAGTCCCTTGCTGCAACCAGCAAACCATACTGCACACCACTGGTGGTACCAAGATACACAAACTCTGTGGGTTAGACTCTGCTTTTGGATACATACATGGCTCCCACTGAAGTCCAGGGGAACTGCAACAATACATATCCACCCCTTGATATAAAATAGCTGAATGTCTTGACCTCCAGGGCACTACATAAAGCTCATCTTTTGAGCAGGCATTTAGGGAGTGCTCAGATGATTGAGACTTGGAGTTTCTTTTTGCAATCTGAGGGTGGTGTTATTTTGTTTTGTTGTGTTTCCTTGCAGACACAATGGTTGCTTTTTGGTGAGTGGGTTTTGCAGCTCTTTTGTTTGATCTTTATTCTTTTTTATTGCTATGGTTTGCATTTTGCATTTGCAAAAATGCATTTGCATTTTTAGTGGATGTCAGGGCTTGCAGAGCCTGGAAGATGTGTCTTTTCTGAAGTCTAAATCAAAATAAATATCTGAGGGCAGACTAAAACCCATACCTTCACATGTCAATATGAGAATGTTAAATTTCAGTTCCTCCTTCAAAAGTCAAAACTAGCTGTAACACGTGGGTGGGAGGGGGAGAGAAATCTCAAAGTCCCTGCAAAACATTGCTCTATGGTTCTTAAGTTTGAGATGACAGAAGATGATTTCGCTAAAAGAAAAAAAAAAGATTGTGAAGCAAAATCCCACCCTCAAACCCAAGCTTGAGGAAGAGAGGGGAACGCAGTCCTTCATGAAGAGTCTAGGGGTACGTCTTCACTACCCGCCGTATCGGCAGGTAGCAATCGATTTATCCGGGATTGATATATCGCGTCTCGTTAAGACGTGATATATCGATCCCCGAACGCGCTCACCATCGACTTCGGAACTCCACTAGAGCGAACGGCGGTAGCGCAGTCGACGGGGGAGCTGCGGCCGTCAATCCCGCGCCATGTGGACCACAGGTAATTCGATCTAAGATACTTTGACTTCAGCTACGCTATTCGCGTAGCTGAAGTTGCGTATCTTAGATCAATCCCTCCCCCCAGTGTAGACCAGCCCTTGGGATCGCTTTGCACAGGTTTTTAGCTTTTTTTTAATTTAAACTGAATTTAGCGATTTTGTATTAAATCAGCTTCTGTTGCTACAGTTTCAAGCTCAGAGTGAAAAATCACCTCTGGTGCTTTTCTCAAATTTGGAGACTGCAGGAACACATGATGCCCTGAAGACCAGGGACAGTGACCACAGATGCAATCACAAGTATGAAGTCTGTACTACAACTTTTATTAAACCAATAAGTAAAGCAGTGGCTCGCAAACTTTTTTACTGGTGACCCCTTTCACACAGCAAGCCTCTGAGTGCAACCCTCCTTATCAATTAAAAACCCTTTTTTATATATTTAACACCATTATAAATGCAGGAGGCAAAGCGGGATTTCGGATGGAGGTTGACAGCTCGCAACCCCCCATGTAATAACCTCGTGACCTCCTGTGGGGTCCCGACCCCCAGTTTGAGAACCCCTGAAGTAAAGTTACAATTATTCATGCATATATAAATCCCACAAAAAATCATGCAATAACTAATACTGTAGTCATACTCACATCCCCAAAGATTTTCTAGGATCTTACTGATCTCTCAAGAGATGATCAATAGAGAGTGGTTCCTGTTAAGAATTCCCCTGGGTCTTCCACTTTTACCCAACCAGATAACCTCTTTTATATTGTTGTTCTCATCGTGCCTAACACCTTATGCATGTGTGTGAGGGTTTCAACCCTCCTTTTCCTTACCTGTACTTCCACACCCCATGAATTTTGGATGGCCCATTTTTCATATGTTGGTGTCTTAGGGCTTGTCTATACTTACCGCGCTGGTTCGGCGGCAGGCAATCGAACTTCTGGGTTCGATTTATCGCGTCTTGTCTGGACGCGATAAATCGAACTCAGAAGTGCTCCCCGTCGACTCCGGTAATCCTGCTCGCCGCGAGGAGTACGCGGAGTCGACGGGGGAGCCTGCCTGCCGGGTGTGGACCGCGGTAAGTTTGAACTAAGGTACGTCGACTTCAGCTACGTTATTCACGTAGCTGAAGTTGCGTACCTTACTTCGATTTGGGGGTTTAGTGTAGACCAAGCCTAAGTTCCCGTTATTCTCATTAGCATCTATGCACAGCATGTGTCCATGGTAACCTGGGGACAGAACATAACTATCCGGGATGTTACAATCAGGTGTTTTGTAGTCTATTGCAGTCTATTTTTCCATATCACCACCTACTGACATTCCTTCTAGTAATCCTGTAACCTTACTGGATTAGGGTTATTCCTAGGTCAACCATTCATGCCAAGCATTCTTAAACCTGTGGCCTAGTATGGATAAGCTAAAATCTTACAGGCTTCAGCCTGTAGCCTTGCATTACAGTCATGCTTTACTTAAATACACACGCTTCACTCCTAAATACTTGTCAATCTTATACTTCTATAATCCTATAATTTAAATCTATTTAGCATAGATTAATTATATATGAAACAGTATATGTGCTGTCCATAATGCTAAATAGCACATGATAAATGGATGATAAAATGAACTAACTGGCTACAGTTCCAATAAATATGCTTATTGAAAATAAACAGGTGAAAAGTAAAAATGTTACTGCAAAAGTAAAGATTGTGTTCAAACTGCACTGGAGAAATTAGTCAAGGGCAGTTCATCCTTGTGAAAATATGACCTGTCACACTGCCTATTCAATAAGACTTTATGAAGTAAATGCTGGTCATACAAATCAAAGATACCTACAAGCAACTTTGAAGGTGAATGGCAAAGATTTGCAAGTTCAAAAACTGTTTAAGATTTGACTCAAACAATGACACAAGACAACAAATATAAAATTAATAAATACTTGAAGAACAGAACATTTCTTGATTCATTTCTCATCACTTACTGGATTCACCAAGGCTGGACATCACATGCCCTTTCTCCTACTTTATTTTTTCTTGTGTTTCCACTATAACCATTGCTAATCCCACACATACTTACTTTGAGAAAAAGGAGGGGAACTTAATCAGGATATTTAAGCACAGTTCAAATAGCATCACAAGGTTCTCACCTTTCTCCGTGATCCTAGCCTGCTATTTGCTTTATTGATCAGGTTCTATCCCACACATTTATGTTAGAAGCAGCTTCACAGGCAAAGAAAATCTGAAATGCTTCCCCAAGCCTGAATATGTTGAATATACCACTAGTCTGATTAGTTTGTTTGATTTTACCAGGTCTATAACAAAAACATCTTTAAACAAACAAACAAAAAAGGTTTTTTTGAGCAAAAAGATTTTCACTGAAATGTTTCATTTTTGTCAAAAATTTAAAGATTTTCAACAAAAAATGGAACCAAATTTCTTTTGCTAAATCTTTTCAGGTTTTGGTAAAATAATTTTAGTTTTTAGTTTCCAAATCTCACAAGAAAACCTAATTTATTTATTTTTACCAAAAGTTGTTTTCAGAAACTGAACTTTTTCTGTTTTCACTTTTTCCAGACGTACTTTAAAAAAAAAGTTTTCAAAATATCCCGCAAAAAAACCCAAACAAACAAACAAACAAAAACAAAAAAAACCCTGACCTTTTTCAACCAGCTCTCGACTTTCCCTCACCCTCCACCCCCAATCTCTGGAATCATAGAGCACCTCTTCCTTGATTCTATCTACCTACCTATAATCTATATGCCTATCTTAGGTACTTACATGGCCCCCCCGTTGTACTATGTAAACACCTCACAATCTTTAATGCATTTAACCTCTCAGCACCTCTGTGAGGTGGGCCTCAGTCTAGCAGAACAGCAGCAGCAGACACATGGCCTCCCAACAAACATACATGCTCACTTGTGTGACTACCAGGGACATCTGAAGTTAAAATTATTTTTTAAATTCAAATGTAGTCTATGTAGCAAATACAAATCATCAGCTGTGTTGTTAAAAATAGCAAGAGTTACTAACAGGATGCACAGTTTGTTCTGAGTCAGACCCTCCAAACCCCAAACAAAGCTGAATTCAGGGTAGAGTTGGCAATTAAAATCCACTGTGTATTGATTCATTTCTATTAATAATTAACAGTATGTTTTTGACTATTCTGTGTATCCACACCAGGACTCCACAATCCAGAAGGTACAATCCATAATGACACTCTACACTTATTGGCACCCATTCAAGGAATTCAGACCATTTTGAGGCTTAATTCATTAGTACTTTTACTGCTCCTTCTCTGTAGGTAATTATCCCAATTTTGCACATGACTAAATGATGCAAGCAGAGATTAAGGGCCTGATTTCTAAATTATGTGCACAACTACATGTGAAAAAATACATTGCATCTGCACCCCTAGTTTGTATGTGCAATTTGAGTGACTACAGGTGTGAATCAAAAAAATTGTATGCAAATGGACAAATATTCATCATGAGCTTGATCCAGAGCCCACTGAAGGCCAAGGCTACACTAGAAAGTAGCACTGGTAAAAGTTCTTCTGGCCTAAAGCTGCCGACGTCGCTATTTTGTGAGAGCACCACATTTGGCTGCCATAGATGATGCAGTGCATTCTCATATCACCAAGTTGTATTGGCAAAAGTCATGCCGCACTGGTAGGCATCCCAGTGTCCCTGACATCACTGTCTGGTGCACGGTCCCATGAGAACTTTTTTGGGTGCACAGTGGGATACCACCACTTATCTCAGAGAATTTTGGTATTTAGGGGTCAAGTTTACACAATTTCCTCTGATCCATCCCATAATCCACTCTTTTTCACACTGGCTTTCCGTTGCTCTGCCATCTTGCCAGGAGAAATGTGACTGCCGAACAGCTCTGCGGAGCTCTCTCATCTGTCTGTTAGAGAGAGGATGACCTATTCTTTTGTATTTGTGGAACCTCAACAACCACCACAGCAACCAGCCACGCAGCAGCGAAAAGAATACTGAGGTGAAGTGGATGATGCAGACAAAGAATGAAAGTGACCAGCTGCTTCAGGCATTCACTGACCAGCAGCACACTGTGGAGTGGATTGCAACCTCGGATTGCTATGGGTTGGTAGGCAATCAACTCAGTATTGGCAAATGTACAGCAGGGACAGTCGTCATTCAGGCACGCAAGGCCATTAAACATGTCCCTTGGCACAAGACTGTGACTCTGGGCAATGTGCAGTAAATGGGCTTCCCTAATTGTAGATGCATATCCTGATGGAATGCATAGCCTAATTCTACCTTCTCCCCCCCCCCCCCTGCCATTCCTCTGATTACATAAACAGAAAAGGGTACTTTTCCAAGGTTATGCAAGCTCTGTGGATGTTTCACCAACATTAATGTTGGTTTATCAGGGATGGAACATGGTGCTCGCATCTTTAGGAATACATACATTTTCAAAAAGCTACAAGGAGGGACATTTTCCCCAAACCACCATGTTCACATTTGTTGGGGTTATAATGCCAATTGTGATTCCTGAGGACTCAGCCTACCCCTTTGCTTTCCTGGCTCATAAAGCTAGGCAATGGGCAACTGGTTGGCAGCAAGGAAAGATTTAACTGTCCAGTGGTTCTTAACCTGCGGCGCAATCAGCACACAGATGCGGCCATGTGACATCGTCAGGGCCATACAAGGAGAATTGGATGCAGTCCACATAACACATTATGGGCCACACATGTGGCCCACAATGGTAAATAGGTTGAGAACCACTGGCAGCTGCAGGATAACTATGGATTGTGTATATGACAGATTAAAGGAGCGGTGAAGATGTTTTATGACTAGGCTGGATCTCAGTGAACTTAATATTCTATTGTTATTGCTGCATGTTGTGTTTTTACATAATATGTGTGAGGCCAAGGGGAAAAGGCTACCAGCAGGGAGGAGAAGGAAAGTGGAAAGACTGTCTGAAGATTTTGAATATCCTAACACAAGGGCATTCAATCGACGGAAGTTGTAAGAACACACTTGACAGTGTGCCATAGGCAAACAGTGTGCTGCTTTGTCTATTTTTTTGTTACTTTGTGCATATATGGTTCATGTCCAGGCTATGGATATTTATGAAGTTTTATGACTCTTAGGAGGAATTAGTGACTTGGGAGGCGGGGGTTACATCTCTATCTTGTAGAGAAGATAAATGTTTTTCAAAAACAGTGAATCTTTACTGTGCAGTAATAAACAACAAACTATTAAAAAAGTGCAAAATGCTGACTGCTCTGAACTGTATCACTGGTTAGTGTATGTGTCCTCATAGCAGTCCTCATTGTCCACTGGTGAACTATGGAAGGGAAAGTGTTGCATGGAATTTTGGTGCCTTGAGGGAGGGTTTATGCCCTGGCCCAGAAGCAGGAATTGTCCACCTAGTGGAATGGCTGCTGAGGTGTAGGCCTCTGGATGCTCTACTCCATAAAATGTTGAAACATCTGTGTTTATCTGAGGTGCTGCATGATGTTTTGGAGAACTTCTGCCCTTCTGCCTTTCCTCCAGCTTTTGTTCCTTCCATGCCCTGGTATCATGGGCTCCAAACTCAAAAATGTTAAACAGCTCAAACAACACATCCTCCCTTGTCCATTTCTTTTTCCTCCTTCTCATGGTCAGTCTTTCAGCATATGTGGAAGGGAAGGTCCTCAAGGATACCTCAAATCAGGTTCACTGATAAACAACCAGACAGATAGCCATTGTTAGATTTACAGAGCTAGCACACACCAAAAGATAAATGCCACAACTATTTAAATTTTTCCCCATATGATCTACATAAAAATATGAACAAGGTCACACTCACAACGGCTTGCTTCAGGGCCATGTAACACCACATGCACACCATGAGGAGTATATGGAGGTTTTTTTCAAACTCTCTTGCCACGATGGGCCAGGTGTGTAGGTCCTGGGTTACTGTAGGAATAGTGTAGTAAACACTGCTATACTTATTACAGACAGTGCTGATCCTGGTGGATATAGGGTCCCAAAGGTCCAGAGAAGGCAACTGCTTGAGATGGTTTGCAGTTGCCAGGCCTATATGCTGTCAGTCTCTTCACAGCAATGGTAACAGATCATTGAAGCGTGTCATGGGAAAACGCCATACCATAAGTGGGAAAAACAAGGCTGTTCTTGCTAAAAATGCGCAGGCAAAGATCAAACAATACTTCCTTGGATTTTCAATCTGGAAAACCAAAATATTGTATTTTGGGTTAGAAAACCCGCACAGAATAAATTTACAATACTATTTCTGTAAAATCATATCGTCTGAATCCCAGTTACTGTCTTGCTTGTAAGATTTCCTTTGTATTTCCAATGTAGATAATTTGAATGCTCAGGTACCAGTTTGTGTATATTTCATTTTCTGAATTGAATGTATAGAATTGTTTTCGTCCTGCAAATTTTTTTAAAAAATTTGAATGCTTCAAAGGCTTGTGCTAAAGCATGTATTTGGGAGTGGTTTTTGATTGCTTACAGTTTTCTGTCATTTTTGGCCCAGTTCTGCCAATGCATACTCTTAAAATAAACAATTTGACAAAAGAATTCCTTTGTTCCCTACCTGCATATGGTTGGCCACCATTGTGGAAGAAGCACAGAGAAGAGGTAAAATTTCAGGGGCAGGGGGCAAAGTGCAATAAAAAAATGTGCATTAATGGTGGCAGTAGATAATGCCTACCTGAGTCTCCTTCTCCTTGCTCAGTGGTTTCCCTCTCTGCTGTCGGCTGGGTCGCAAAGAGCACTAACTATCCATGGGCCTGTATCCTCCTCAGCAAGTTCTCTCTGTTTGGATGCAATTTTGGAGTGCCTTCCTCTGGATGTCCCTGTCATTTGTGGGCCCTCCCCCCACCACAACCACTCAGTATCTAGCTCTACACAGTAGCTATGGATTGGGTAGCACATGCTATTTTGTTGCTCTCCTTCACTTTTGGTAAGACTGACACAGTTCCTTCCCCTTTGCCCAGTATTGGAACTTGTCCGTATTTTGTACCCCAGCTTCGGCATTCCTTTGAAGTATGTGTATAACCATCTTTATTCTGTGAGAAACTGGCACAGAAACAAAGCACTAACTGTCACAGAAGCATGTCTAATATTTTGTACTGATAGGCAGTGGGCGATCAAACTTAAGGGACAAGTACTGCCTGCAATTCTAACATCAAATCGACCAATTGAAGTAGCACATTATTAAGGAAGGGAAAGGCGGATAAATTATGGCCTGATCTCAATGGAGCCAAATTGATATCCACCACCTAAGAATCTGGCTCTGAGAGTCAGAACAACAAATGCAGCTTGTTTGTTTGCCAAGAAAGTTCTCTTCTGTACAGATTTCATTTAAAAAAAAAACAACGCTAGATTTCAAGGTGCTGGACTGATGGCAACCACTGTAAGATCATACCCTATCACGTCTGAGAGAGAGCATCTCCTGGTGACAGTACTTCTGTTCTCATTATATGAATCAGGCTCTACATTTTGCAGTTCTAGCTCATCTTGAATCATAATAGCCCCTTATATTCATGAAGTTCTCAAAGCACTTTGCAAATGTTTTCGGGCTCACCATTGAAAAAGCTGCCACTTCTTTGGTGGAGAAAAGCCTTCATTCTGTACCAGAAACACTGCACCATGGGTAGTTAGTTTTTTTAGGGGGAGAAGTTACTATCCAACTGTATACACAATGGCAATTTTAAGTAAGCATAATAATATCATGCTTATTTGGAATTTGGTCAGGCCACTATTTTAACAATGGCAACAAAGAGTCCTGTGGCACCTTATAGACTAACAGACATATAGGAGCATGAGCTTTCGTGGGTGAATACCCACTTCTTCGGATGCATGGTATTCACCCACGAAAGCTCATGCTCCTATACATCTGTTAGTCTATAAGGTGCTACAGGACTCTTTGCTGTTTTACAGATCCAGACTAACATGGCTACCCCTTTGATATTTTAACAATATCTCCAGTCCTATGAAAAGTGCCAAGGGAATTAATTGACTGCAAGTATTCGGGGCCTCAATTTAACCTGCCATCTGAAAGATGGATTTAATTACCACATAACTTGCATTCTGGTTTATAGGACAGAGTAATCTTGTTTTACATTAGCGTTATTGAGCCTAGTTCTAATCAGTTGTGCCACTGTAAATTTGAAGTAACTCCATTAAAGTCAATAGATCTGTAAAACTAATGAGAGATTAGACTCAGGCCCACCATGCAATTTAATAATTACTGGTGTTAGAAATGGCCCAGTACCTATCTGTACTGTTATCAGCTGGTTGTGAACGGACCCAATCACTGTTTCCAAGACACCTGGATGCGGACGGAGTCTAGTCACTGTTTTTAGTTCTAGAACACTAGGGCACTTCTTGTCTGACACCCTTCCCTGGGATATGGGTTGCTGCCGCCTACCCAACTTAGACCCAAAACAAGTGTTGGAGACCTGCCAAAGCCACTCCACTTAGCTGGAGCTCTAAGGGAGTAGCTGGCACTTTGGCCTTCTAGTTTAACCCATTTGGGGACAACATGGCCAGACAGTTAGGAACACACGATTAGCAAAGGAATTGTTTTTACCGCTGTCACTTAATTCTTCAGAGTAGCAGCCGTGTTAGTCTGTATCCGCAAAAAGAAGAACAGGAGGACTTGTGGCACCTTAGAGACTAACAAATTTATTAGAGCATAAGCTTTCGTGGACTACAGCCCACTTCTTCGGATGCATATAGAATGGAACATATATTGAGGAGATATATATACACACATACAGAGAGCATAAACAGGTGGGAGTTGTCTTATCACCTCTGAGAGGCCAATTAATTAAGAGAAAAAAAACTTTTGAAGTGATAATCAAGCTAGCCCAGTACAGACAGACAGTTAGATAACAAGTGTGAGAATACTTACAAGGGGAGATAGATTCAATGTTTGTAATGGCTCAACCATTCCCAGTCCTTATTCAAACCGGAGTTGATTGTGTCTAGTTTGCATATCAATTCTAGCTCAGCAGTTTCTCGTTGGAGTCTGTTAATTCTTCAAGCACTCAAAAGTTACCAATTTCTGAAAGTAACAAAAGTCCTGAAATGCACCCTGACCCTTCCACTGTCTGAGGTTTAGCAGTGCAGGCAGAGTTTCTCCTGCAAGTCCTGCAACCGGCTATGGTTGGCCTCTTGCACAGAGCAGAATCCCATTCTTAAAAAGAGCCCCCTCTCTGTGCTCAAATGGAGAAGCCCCAGACCGATGCTTAGCCCATTCTTGTGGGCCACCATGTAGAGAAGCCATTGTTCCATGGGGAGCCCGGTAGTTGAGAGACAATCAGAATTGATGGTCCTGGATTGCACAATTGATAGCTTCTCAGTAAATCCTTCAACAAGGTGTCAGACACCTTCCCTGGGTAGGGTAGCTGGCTGGAATGCAGCGTAATAGGCTTGCCGTGGGCAAGCCCAGACTTGTGCTCAACACATAGTACAAAATAGATTTTATAATTTGATGCAGCTATACCCACTCTGGCGCTATCTGTACGTCCTGTTCTCTAATGCCACGCGCAATTTAAAACAGATAAACAAATGGTATTGTATTATTCAAAAGCAAAATAGGATTAATGAAGTCAACAACACAGTTCATTTTACAGTGAAATGCAGCCTACAAAATGTTCTAGCTAAACAAAAGTAAATTTTCCTTTTGTTTTCATTTCCTAAAATAAGAATTACTGTAGCACTTCTGATAACGGCATTCCTTGAAAGATGCATACTCTCAGCTATCACAAGCATTACAGTTTTAATACAACTTTGTTCATAGTAGTTGTAAATAAAGAATATTCATTAGTCAAGTGCCCAATTTGACAGCAGCTTTGTTTTTACACAGATTGTTAAATTATGTATTCTGCTGATTTATTCATAGCCTTTGAGTCAGAAGCTTAAATACGGTATATGAAAGAGCTGCAAAAAATACTGGCCAAAAAAAAAAAAAAAAAAGTCCAGGGATTCTGAGTTTGGGGAAAGAGGGCAAGGAGGACATGAATTAGCAGTTTTCTTCCACAGTTTTTCTTTTACAGGAGGATTCGAAGGGAGAATTTACACTGATCTGTAAACTAGAGAAGCTGTGCTGCTGGTGATATTCCATAAGGAGCTTCATGCTGAGCAGTCAAACTAAGCCAAGTATGTTTCCGTTTATGTCTACACTACGGAGACTATGCTGCATAGCCTTGGGATGTAGACGCAGCCTATGCTGACAGAAGGGTTGTTTTTTCTATTGGTGTAGGAATACCACCTCCCCAAGTGCAGTTAGCTATGTCGATGGATGCCATCTCCCATCTGCATAACTGTCAACACTGGGGATTATGTCCATATTGCTATGTCAGTCACAGGTGTGTTTTTTCCACATTTGTGACCAATGTAGCTATACGGATATGACTTTCAGTGTAGACCAAACCTCGGTTTCACATAGGCAATGTTGGGGGGAAATGATTGTAATGATGTACACAGGGACTTGTTCTCCTGCCTCAGGATACAAGCAACTCCCATTTATCTTTATGGGAGTATTGCCTTTCTTTTTTGTGGCTGATATTTACTTCTCCTTGATATGTTTTTGGATGTAAAATGAGTAATAGAATACTCTTCCAGAGACACATACAGATAAACAGTGTTTTGGTTATTAATCCTCCCACAGACAACTGGCTGATTTGAAAAAAAAAATACTCTAATATCTATTATTGCATACCTTCAAATTGATGGCTTTCAAGTGACACCAATCATATTATAGTGAAGCAATGCTCTATGATTTCATTGGAGACAATGTATATTTACATATTACCCTTTGATTTCAATATCTTTCTAACTCTGATTTGTACCATCTAACCACTAAAAGTTATCTGAATAATTCTTGTATATTATACACATTAAATTAAATATGATCTGTGTTTATAAAACAGGATTGCTTCATTAATAAAATGCATTGAAAAGATATAGCTGTCTCAACAGCAATTTTGTCAGTTAAAATACAGTGATATAACTAGTTTCTACACTTCAGTGCTTCTCATGAGGGAGTGAAATGCTTATTAAGTAGTGTTGTACATTATTCTCCAAATCTTCTTTTTATGTCTATTTTAAGCATTTGATTATTGCCTGGCTAATAATAGGTGTTTCTTTAGTCAAAGAACAGACTAGAGGAGATAGTATAAATTGTAGCATATAATTGTTCACTGACTGCCATTGATAATTCCTAGCTACTACTGTATGAAAATCTTCCTCTTATGTTAGTAGCTAATTTATCATGTAATAGTAATTAAAGCTGTGGGAATCATGAAAAACCCCAGAAACCAACCTTATTCTATTCTATTTATTTATTTATAAAATATACAACGTTTGCTATACTCATGAATCTAGGCAAACCCAGGTAAAGTCAATGACAAGAAATTACACACAAAAATGTATTTCATAGGTTTGAATTCCACTGAGGAGGGGCCCAATAGGCCTAGTGCCAATAATTATTTTTGAGACAGATGGGAATATGTCAAGGAGGAAGACCTTGAAGGGATTAAGCAACATGAAGTGGCAGGAGACTATCTACCCATCCATCCAAGGATTGGTGTATTTGTATTCCAAGCAAGACTAGACTTTCCAGAAAAATACTAGTGCATGTGGAAAAACTGGAACATACAGTTACTCTTTGAGTCTGATGGTATGAATTCAGAGTGCATTCACAGATAATTTTCAAAGGAAAGAAAAATAGGAAGAACCAATCTCCAGTCCTTTGAAAAGTGTGTGGCTCATCCCCCAACACCCAAATATTTCAACTGAGTTATTATGGATTCACAACAATGTAATTGGAGACACAATCTGACTCAAGTACCATAAGGAGGAAATTTTTCAGCCACTCCTGTTTTCCTCTTCTAAAGAAAATAACTAATTCAGGAAATGATAAGGAAATAAGTAATTCATCAAACACCAGGGCCATATCAGCTGAAGCAGGCTTGACATTGTAATCTTTTATACAAGGTTTCTCAGAATGTCTTGGTGAGGAATATTGAGCAAGGCAGTTTTGGATAGAAGCAGATATAGACCTTTCCTTTTACGAGCACCAAGGAATCATAGATTTGCTATGCAAATTCTTTATGTTTACTCTCTGCACAGCCACAGGTACTCAAACTATCCTCCCTCTCTACTTCTCATCCCAACCAACTACCCATAAAGTACTTATACACTGCATTTTCCAATTCTGTACCAATGTAACAGGCAGAACAGGCAACAGAGCCAAATGGACTCCAGAACCAGTAAATCATTCTAGCCTTCTAAGCCCTTTTCTTCCACATTAACATTAAGATTAATGTGTCTCAACAGTGAACTGGCAACAGGAACTTTAGTAAAAACAAGAACAACTAGTGGCCTGGTTTCCTTTTTACTCAGGGCAAGGGCATCATAAAAACAGTAGTCTGAAAAAGGACTCTCTCTTTACGTTATTAAAGTAATTTCATTTAATTTGAAAATCAAAACAGATTGCATGTCCAAATGCATATCACCATCTTAAAACATCCATGGAATTGCAAGATCTTTGGGTAACTATTCTAGATGGCACATGTGCATTTTTTTTCTTCTGTAAGTATATAATATTTGTGAAAGGTGTCAGATTCTGTCATGAGACTGAAATCCTTCTTTCATGCCACCAAACAAATACTGCTTGGGTACCAACTTCCTGTACGGCACCACTCCTAACCTGTGGGGATTCTGCTAAAGGTGAGAGAGCAGATCAGTCTAAGAATCTATTCAATCCTTGGCCTCCTCCAAGTCAGTTAATCAAGGTGTTAATTATTATATTGATGTCATTTTCAATATGGCCACTTGTCCTGAGACTACAAACTCACTTCAGACTGGACATTAGTAGGATTGCCAACCCTCCTGGATTGGCTAGGAGTCTCCCGGAATTGGCCTCGATCTTCCAGTGGCTACTGAAACCAATCTGGGAGATTTTAATAGGCTGCTAAAAGTCCAGTTGGTGATGCAGTGGGCCTAAAAAGGAGGCTACCTACCTACCCTGGCTCCGCATGGCTCCCGGAAGTGACCGGCATGTCCCCCTGGCTCCTAGGTGCAGGAGTGGCCAGGGGGTCTCTGCATGCTGCCCCGCCCAAAGCGCCGACTCCGCAGCTCCCATTGGCTGGGAACCACGGCCAATGGGAGCTGCGGGGGTGGTGTCTGCAGACAGGGGCAGCATGCGGAGCCGTCTGGCTGCCTTTGAGCCTAGGAGCCGGACATGCTGGTCGCTTCCAGGAGCTGCTTGAGGCAAACACCGTTCGGAACCCACATCCCTCACCCCTTCCTGCATCTCAACCTCCCTCCCAGAGCCTGCACCGCAACCCCTGCCCCAGGCTCATCCCAGAGCCCCCTAGTACACTTTGAACCCTCGGCCCTACCCCCCATCCCAGAACCCGCACCCCAACCTCCAAACCCCCTCCTGCACCCAAAAACTCCCTCCCAGAGCCTGCACCTCACACCCCTTTCCTGCATCCCAACCACCTGGCTCCAGCCCAGTGAAAGTGAGTGAGCGATGGAGGTAGGGCGAATGGCGTGAGTGTGTGTGTGGGGGAGAGACCTCAGAGAAGGGGCAGGGCAGGGGCATGGCCTCAGGGCAGGGAAAGGGTGTTTGGGTTTGTGCAATTAGATAGTTGGCAACCCTAGCCATTAAATAGCCTTCACATGCTAATGCCCCTGCACTACTACCGGGCTGAATTTTAGCCAGTGACCTGGTGCTGAAGTTCCTGTATCCCACTGCCAGTCCAACTCCTAAATCCTAGAATGTCTGTCCCCATTTTCAAATATCCAAATCTGTGTATTGCCAAGTCCAGAAAAGCTTAAAGAACTGATCTGAGTAATGTTGTTATTTAAAACATAAGGTAAACTATAAATGTAATGAGCTTTATAAGGGATTAGACATTTTGAGTCCTAGAACTAGATTAGAGATTTTCTGAGAGTTTATTAAAATTATTTATTCTAAAATATTCTTCCTCTTGAGAAGAGCGTAACATGACAAAAATCATACATATGGACTCCCACTAAATGCACAGACTGATATGTGCAGTCCACGTTGTAAATATGGATGCCTAAAGTATAGCCAATGTAGGCACTTACCTGCTAATTTACACACCTACAGAAGTGTAAATCCAGCCAAGTTTAGGAATCCAGGCTTGAAAATTGGGCCCAGGGATTCCCTACACATCACATGGTTGGCCCTGAAAATGCACCTCTTTTCACATGTGAGATGCAAGCTGTTGGAGCTGTTTCCCTTACAGCCACCAGAGTCTTCCTTTGTTTCTGAGGGTTTTGTTTGTTTGTTTGTTTGGTCAGTCACTTTGCCAACTGTTCCCCTTACATCAAGCATAGAAATTGAAGAATTGCTGGGTGGTGGTGATGGGTGAATGGAGCAGAAACTTCCCTTAAAGGAAGGGGTTGCTAAATTGGAAGATCAGAAAAGCCTTTTATTCTAAGGAGGCGGGGGGGGGACGGGGGACGGGACACTCTTCCCAGTGGAGATGAAAAATATTGTATTTCAGTTCTGGAAAGATCCTGTTCTTTCTACAGTGGAGATTTTTTTTCCCACAGCACAATCTGCATAGCCCCTAGCCTTTCAAAGATCTACGAAGTGGAAAGAAATAGATTCAAAACTATTTACATATATTTTTATTTTTAGAAATTATTTTATGATTGCAATAAATGTGTCAGACAAAGACATTCTATGGCATGATATTCAAATGAGGCAGTTAAGGTTTCATGCTAAGTACCTCAAGCATTTACATCTTTTATTTGGCTGTTATTGGGATAGTAATATATACTGGGCTTTGACTTGTTGACTGCTATTTTTATTTATTACTTGTGTAGTGCTGCAAATGTACACAGCACTCTACAACTCGTTAGAACAAAACAATCGCCTGAAGAAGCTCACAACCTAAAGGAATGAATATGTACCATTGACAAATAAATTTGGGTGAATAATTCTTAACTAAATGTTTTCAATTAATTTCATCTTCTTTTGCTAATTGTCTGCAATTAGTGGCAAAATTCTCAAATGTATTCATTTTAAAAATCATTTGTGAAATGTCTCCAATGACTAATCCTTGTACTGCAGATCATTTGCAAATTTTGAATCGCTAAGTCTTGCAAATTGAAATCCAAAATCCATGCTGTGTTGGCTATTTTTGTAAACTACATAGTATGTTTCTGATCCTTTCTTGGACGGCTTATGTAAGTAGCTAAAAAAGCACAAACTGTAAAATGTGAATTTGCCAATTAAAACAAATTTCAATTTTGGGATAATTACATAAGCCAATCAATCAGAGAACAGAGGCAATACCACATTACATCCTAACAACAGAACTGGTGTTTTGGAATATTTGCATTTAAAATTTGGATTTTTAAGTTCAACCAATGTTAATTATTAGGGCTTTCGATTAATCGCAGTTAACTCACGTGATTAACTCAAAAAATTAATTGCTATTAAAACAATTTATCATGATTAATCACAGTTTTAATCACACTGTTAAACAATAGAATACCAATTGAAATTAAATATTTTTGGATGTTTTCTACATTTTCAAATATATTGATTTCAATTACAACACACTGCTCACTTTATATTATTTTTATTACAAATATTTGCACTGAAAAATGATAAACAAAAGAAATAGTATTTTTCAGTTCACCTCATACCATACTGTAATGCAATCTCTTTATTGAGAAAGTGTAACTTAAAAATGTAGATTTGTTTGTTATGTAATTGCACTCAAAAACGCATGTCCTCTAGAATGCTGGTTGACGCATGAAGGGACATATGAATCTTCAACGCATCTGGCATGTAAATATCTTGCAATGTCAGCTACAACAGTGCCATGTGAACACCTGTTCTCACTTTCAGATGACATTGTAAACAAGAAGCAGGCAGCATTATCTCCTGCAAATGTAAACAAACTTGTTCGTCTGAGGCTAGGTCTACACTACCCGCCTGAATCGGCGGGTAGAAATCGACCTCTCGGGGATCGATTTATCACATCCCGTTGGGACGCGACAATCGATCCCCGAATCGACGCTCTTACTCCACCAACGGAGGTGGGAGTAAGCGCTGTCGACGGGAAGCCGCAGAGGTCGATTTTGCCGCCGTCCCTACAGCAGGGTAAGTCGGCTGCGATACGTCGAATTCAGCTACGCTATTCGCGTAGCTGAATTTGCATATCTTAAATCGACCCCCTCCATAGTGAAGACCTGCCCTGAGTGACTGCCTGAACAAGAAAGAGAACTGGGTGGACTCGTAGGCACTAAAGTTTTACGTTGTTTTTTTTTATGCAGTTATTTTTTTGTACCTAATTCTACATTTGTAAGTTAAACTTTATCATGATAAAGTGATTGCATTACAGTACTTGTATGAGGTGAATTGAAAAATATTATTTCTTTTGTTTTTTTATAGCACAAATATTTGTAATCAACAATAAATATAAAGTGAGCACTGTATACTTGGTGTTCTGTGCTGTAATTGAAATCAATATATCTGAAAATGTAGAAGACATCCACAATATGTAAATAAATCATATTTTATTATTAACAGTGCAATTAATGGCGATTAATTTTTTTAATTGCTTGACAGCTCTATTAATTATATAACCAACAAAGGGCCAATTCAGAATTTTATAATCAAAAATACAATTCAAAATTCAATTTGGACAATCCCGTCAATCTTAAATTTCACTTTTCTCCAGTATTCATGCTATTAAACTTTTCAACCAACCATATTAACCAGGAGTGGAAGACATTATTGTTGGTGGACTTGGCATTAGAGTTGTGAATTTCCAGAAGAAATTTAAAGGAGTGTGATGTTGTCTAATATAAACAAGTTAGGAGTACAGGTAAAACCAAAATTAGAATAATTTGTCTCTTGTCTCTTCACTATGAACTTTGAGGCTAAATCAGATAAATGGCATCAGGATCCAAAATTACTTCGTTTGGATTTTACAAGCTGAAAATGTTATCAATGACTTCTTGAGAAACCTGAACTATTCTAACATTTAGCTCCACCTCTGTCTGAAATAAAGACAGGCCCAAACCAAAGCCTGGTCACGTCCATTGTCAGGCTCTCTCTGGACTCCAACAATTCATCCAATAGCTCTCTATCTTTAGAGCTCCTTGGGTTCTGATTAACCATTTTGGGAGAAAATATATTATCCACCCTGTCTCCCTTTATCTTTCCACGTTTCCAGCTCCTTTGCTTGCTTACTCTTCTTTTTCTTGCCTGTACCTCCTGTCTCACACTGGCTGTGAACAGAAATGAGCCTGAAACAAGTCCCCAGAACTAACCACTCAAATTTGGAGGAAGTTTGAATCTGATCCCAATTTTTGGGCTGACCCTCCCCCATCTTCAGATCCAAAACTACAGATATGAACACCCACAAAGCTTTGTGGAAGTTTCAACCTAGATGCCTTATGGCCTGAAACTGAGAGCTGGGGGTAAAATGAGGCTGGCAAAAAGGGGGTTATTTAATTTCTGGACAGTAGATCATGTAGGTACCTTACCCATGGTAAGGGGGAGCCTAACACAATTTTTTTTTCTGAACAGGTTGAACCATCTAATTAACTATAATGGCTTGAGTCAAAACTTTCCAAAGGAGGAGTTCAAGCTGGGAATCAGCATAAAACAACCAAGGAAACTGATGTTACTTAAATACTCTGGTGTATTCCAAATTTTAACTTTGATTCATTAAAGTAGCCAAAAATGTACAGCACATGTTATTTCAATCCGGGAGGTTTTTAAAACTCCCATTTCTTTGATTGTGCTGCTACTTTAGCAGAATAAAAATTCCTTTTTTCCCCCTTCACTTTTACAAAGTTCCCCTTCTAGTTGTGTCTTAAAACTGTCAAACATGCTTTACTGCTTCCAAATAAACACATCATTTTTGGCAGAATTAGTAGATGGGAAAGGTAGGAACATTGTTTGTTTAGGAGTTCATATAAAAAGCAAATTTTAATGTTTCAAAATTTAAGGCTTTCCTAAAGTTTTAAAATATATCCTCCCCGACTCCATATGTGATGTTGTCGAAAGCATTATGAAGTGTCCCTTTGGAAAAGTAAAGCTGATTAATTAGAGTAAGTCTCCATTGTAGGATTCAGCAGCTATATAAACATTCATGGACTTTTCTTAACAAGTATTTAATTATTGCTTTTAAATGTTTTGAAAAGTTGAAATGATTTAATGGTGAGCCATTTTGCTGAGCACATTCACTAGAAGGTTTGCCAGTTAGAAAGCAGTACTCTCAGTATATGCATTGGGGATTGTATTAGAGCAGAATTGCTTTAACTGGAGGATATTTTGCTGGGAAGATTCTTCTGACATGGGCATTCTGCCTAAAGGAGAAAAAGTAAGGGAATTGAGAAGACATCTAAAGAACAAAGTTTCAACTTCAGTCTCCTACCCAAAGCTTTCAAATTGGAAAATTGTGTCATTTGTGGGAAAGTGACTTCTCATTCTGCTTTCATATTAATCTAGCAGAGACAGCATGACTCTCATGACTCTCAGTATGTGCACCCTTTCACATCCACCAGGATGAATCCAGCACAGGGTAATATCTTTCAGTTACTATTGGCATTTAATGGCATATTGGCATCTGCTTAGCCACTTGGAGGCCAGTTATCAATGGACCAGTCTACACATCACCGAAACTACCACTGGCACTACTAACTGGTATTCTTGTTGATAATCTTAGCTGAAAAAGCTACTGGCTGAAAGGCTATATAGAAAGAATTACCCTATCACCCCCAGCGGTGGCCTTTTCTGGTGAGGAATGAGGCATTTTGCCAGGGGAGGGTGGGGTAGCTGGCACTGCTCATGCAAGTTTTGAGACAGGATTTACCAAACAGATAAACAGAGAGCTTCAGTTTTCAGGGCTATCGACCTAACATCTTTTTTGAACATTCATGTTATCAAACAATTTAACATTTTAATCAAATAAAGTGTTCCTCTAACCCCCAAATAATCCTCCAAAAAATCCCAATAGCACACAATGCTCTTGGGAATCAAGAAATAGAGAGGAAAAATATTAGGTATAAATGTGCACTTCCACACTCAAACCTGAAAAATTGGCATGCTGTAAATGGTAAACATTAATCTAAACCAGAAAAAAATCCCCAAACCTCACAATGTATGTTTATCTATAATCTGGGAAGCAATATTTCAGTATTCTCCAGTGTAACCATAAATGACTCTAATTTGGTGTCCAATATCTGACCAATCCTTAGTTCATCCACAGACAAAAACTGGCATCTCTAATTTTCTAACCACTCACTGCAATTCTTTACTTACCAACCAATAATTCTGCCATCTCTAATTTACCAATAAATAATTCTGCACTCTCAAATTTACTAACCGATAATGTGACCAATTTGCTGACCAGTGATTGTGTCAACTGGTAGTGCCCCTAGTGAACAGTAATTTGCTAAGCAATATTTGGAGCTTTTCCTCTTTAGCAATAAAGAACTTTAGTGATCTTAGATTCAGTACTCATTACACTGTCCTGAAACTCTTTCATGCCGATACTAAGTCTTTTACAAAGTAAGTATTTGCTTTCTGTGTGAATATGCTGTTTATCCACATTGACTGTTTAGAAACTGCACAGATCTCTTTGGAATTTCTGCGAGTTGGAATATTGTTGTCATTATTAGGAAATTAGCATCTGAGAGGAACCTTCTCCCCTTTCCCTCATCCCCAGCAGTTGTTCTCAGCACACTGCAAATTTCTCCAACAGTGTTATTGCCATCATGCAGGGGGATTTGGCTAAGATCCCACAACACTTGAACAGAGTGTGTTGGTGAAGGAGTTACACAGTTAGCCAACTGTGTGACCCCAGCGACCTTGCCACCCAGGTGGATCCTGCCTAGGCAAAGAGTGGAGCAAAAAGAGTTCACGTGTAAAGCAGAAGTGATTAATTTGGCTTGTCTAACTTCACCAGCCCTTGGCATGAGTGAAAAAACAGATCTTGAAACATTTTTAATGAAACAATAATGGCACTTATCTGGTAATTTCATCTGTAAGCCACTTTACCTACGATACTTATTCATCTTTACTAACGCCCTGATGGAGTGAGCAAGCACTGTAATCTCCATTTTACAGAGGGAAAATCTAAACAGAGTTAAGGGCACAGATGGAGTTACTGTCAGTGATGAGATTATACTAAGAGTTCCTGGCTCCCCGTTCTGTGCTCAGACAACTACACTTGACTTCAGAAAAATGCAAAATACGACTAATAGTGATTTCCCTGAGAATCCCTCATTTTTTCAAAATTATGAGAGCACATTTCTGAAGGGCTAAATGATGACTTTTGGCACAGCTCCAGAGTAAGGGTGGGACATAAACTGCACTACCACAGAAGTTAGCCCCGAGAGGCAATGAGGCGAGGGGAGCCCGGAACTGAATTGATTCTGTGGAGATGGGCAGAGATCTGATTAACTGGGGGAGTGGCTTCTCATCCAGGGAAGGGCCATCACCCATTTCTGTGTGGCTCATCTCCCCTCCGTCATCCTCTCTCTCTGTCTCCCCCCACTTCGGACCTCCTGCCTCTCTCCATTGCTCTCTAGTCCCCCATGTCGCAGTATTTCACGCTGTGCCTCCCCTCCCTTTAGGGAAGCACCCTGCTCTTCTCCGCATTTGCAGGCTGGGGGTGGAGGGCAGCTACAAGTGGGGGCCTCTTGACACCCCCTTCCCTGGGCAGGGAAGAGAGCTAGCAGGCTGACCTGACTCACTCTTCCACAGGAGGGAAGGGGAAAGAGGAGCCGCAGACAAAGCATGATAGGTAAGAGTGGCCTCTGGTCGATCCTCACCCCTCCACTCCTGTGAATAAGGTGCTGGTTGGGAGAGGAGTTGGTTGAGCTGCTGGCCTCCATTTGCTCCCTCCTTGCCTCTCCCTCCCCTTGGAAATGGTATGGGTCAAGCAGTACCTTCCTCTTCACTTTTCCCCTACCTGAAACATCCTGTGGATTCCAAGGGGCAGGAGGCAAACTGACTCTCTGATTGGCTGTCCTTGCCCAGGAGGCAGGGGATAGGGAAGGGCAACCAATCAGGCCAAGATTCTCTATAGGTCAGAGGCTTGGTGTTGGCAGCTCTGCAGTGCAGAGATTGAACTGGTGACCGTAACAGGTCTGATTCACAGGAGACTCAAGTTTATTTCCTAGCCCCTCTCACAAGCCCCGAGTCAGAGTCAAAATTTGCATTTACCAAAATCCCCATTTTGGGGTAAACAAAAAATGCCAGCAACAATTTCACTGATGTTACTGATCAAGATTTCAATTCAAAATGTAATGAAACATGCAAAAACTCCCCTTGCCCAAGACATTTTTTCACAAAAGAAAATAGCCATTTTTCAACATGAAAAGTTTTGTTCAAAAAATGTCCATCAGCTTTATCAGGGAGCAAGTGGTGGGATGGCTGTCTGGTGTGCATGAGAAACCGGGGTGGTAAGACAGAGGTGGAGAGAGAGGAAATGTTTGAATGTGTTTGCCAGTGCTGACAGCAAGTGTTTCTAAGGCTATGTCTACACTACAGGTTATGTACTCAGCAGTGGCGTAGCCAGGGTCTAAGTGTAGGGGGAGCAAACAGAAAAAAGGCGCTCCCCCTTGGCTCCTCCTCTGGCTACGCCCCCTTTGGCTCCTCCCATTTCCCCCCCAAGATTAACCCCGGGGACCGGCTCAGGACTCCTGCGGGCTTCCCGGGGGTGCAGATACCCCCGTCCCACCGCGGTCCCGGGAGAGTCTCTCCTGTCCAGCCCGCTCTGCAGGTGTCCCCCGTCAGGCTGCGCTGCCCAGCCCCACCCACGGGGTCCCGTCCCCCCTGCCCAGGGCTCCAGGCTCCTGCGCCGTGCCAGGGCCCCCCATCCAGACAGCGCAGCCTGCACCCTTACCCTGCGGGCCCGGCCCCAGGAAGCCCCTCGCCCGGAGGGGACCCCCCAGGGCAAGGCACCGGACCCCCGCTGCTCACGTTCTATCCTGGGCTGCCGCCTGTCCCAGGCCGATCCCGGCCCCACGCTGCGGGCGGATCCCGGTTCCAGCTCCGGCTCCAGGCAGGGAGCGCTTGGCCGCCGATCCCTGAGCCAGGGAGGTGGCTGCGCCTGCGGCGATGTTGGGGCCACGTGGGGTGCGATGGCCGAGGAACCGGCCCCCTTTCTCCTCCAGCCACGCCTGCCGTCCCCCCCCCCATGGCTCCTCCAGCAGTGCTGCCCCCGGCGCCAGCCTGGCAGGCGCTGCTTTTGGGAAAAGGGGTGAGGAGAAGTGGCTGCTTCCCCTGCACCCCGCTAGCTACGCTACTGGTACTCAGACATGTGAATAAGCCACCCCCCTCAGTGACATAGTTACACTGACCTAAGTGCCGGTATGGGCGGCACTTTGTCAGCAGGAGAGCATCTCTCATCGACATAGCTACCGCTGCTCATTGCAGGTGGATTAACTAAATTGATGGGAGAGCTCTCCCGCATCGGCTTGGAGCGGCTACACTAGAGAGCTTATAGCAGGCCAGCTGCACCCATGCAGCTGCGCCACAGTAAGCTCTCTGGTATAGCCATAGCCTACGTATAGGGCAGGGGTCGGCAACCTTTCAGAAGTGACCTAGTGACCGAGGATGTGGAAAAGCTAATGTACTCAATGATTTTTTTGCCTCTGTCTTCACGCACAAGGTCAGCTCCCAGATTGCTGCACTGGGCAGTACAGCATGGGGAGAAGGTGACCAACCCTCTGTGGAGAAAGAAGTGGTTCGGGACTATTTAGAAAAACTGGACGTGCACAAGTCCATGGGGCCGGATGCGCTGCATCCGAGGGTGCTAAAGGAGTTGGCGGGTGAGATTGCAGAGCCATTAGCCATTATTTTTGAAAACTCATGGCGATCAGGGGAGGTCCCAGATGACTGGAAAAAGGCTAATGTAGTGCCCATCTTTAAAAAAGGGAAGAAGGAGGATCCGGGGAACTACAGGCCAGTCAGCCTCACCTCAGTCCCTGGAAAAATCATGGAGCAGGTCCTCAAGGAATCAATTATGAAACATTTAGAGGAGAGGAAAGTGATCAGGAACAGTCAGCATGGATTCACGAAGGGGAAGTCGTGCCTGACTAACCTAATTGCCTTCTATGATGAGATAACTGGCTCTGTGGATGAGGGGAAAGCAGTGGATGTGTTATTCCTTGACTTTAGCAAAGCTTTTGATACGGTCTCCCACAGTATTGTTGCCGCCAAGTTAAAGAAGTATGGGCTGGATGAATGGACTGTAAGGTGGATAGAAAGCTGGCTAGATCGTCGGGCTCAACGGGTAGTGATCAATGGCTCCATGTCTAGTTGGCAGCCGGTTTCAAGCGGAGTGCCCCAAGGGTCGGTCCTGGGGCCGGTTTTGTTTAATATCTTTATTAATGATCTGGAGGATGGTGTGGACTGCACTCTCAGCAAGTTTGCAGATGACACTAAACTAGGAGGCGTGGTAGATACACTAGAGGGTAGGGATCGGATACAGAGGGACCTAGACAAATTAGAGGATTGGGCCGAAAAAAACCTGATGAGGTTCAACAAGGACAAGTGCAGAGTCCTGCACTTAGGACCGAAGAATCCCATGCACTGCTACAGACTAGGGACCGAATGGCTAGGTAGCAGTTCTGCAGAAAAGGACCTAGGGGTCACAGTGGACGAGAAGCTGGATATGAGTCAACAGTGTGCTCTTGTTGCCAAGAAGGCTAACGGCATTTTGGGCTGTATAAGTAGGGGCATTGCCAGCAGATCGAGGAACGTGATCGTTCCCCTTTATTTGACATTGGTGAGGCCTCATCTGGAATACTGTGTCCAGTTCTGGGCCCCACACTACAAGAAGGATGTGGAAAAATTGGAAAGAGTCCAGCGGAGGGCAACAAAAATGATTAGGGGTCTGGAGCACATGATTTATGAGGAGAGGCTGAGGGAACTGGGATTGTTTAGTCTCCAGAAGAGAAGAATGAGGGGGGATTTGATAGCAGCCTTCAACTACCTGAAGGGGGGTTCCAAAGAGGATGGAGCTTGGCTGTTCTCAGTGTTTGCAGATGACAGAACAAGGAGCAATGGTCTCAAGTTGCAGTGGGGGAGGTCCAGGTTGGATATCAGGAAAAACTATTTCACTAGGAGGGTGGTGAAACACTGGAATGCGTTACCTAGGGAGGTGGTGGAGTCTCCTTCCTTGGAGATTTTTAAGGCCCGGCTTGACAAAGCCCTGGCTGGGATGATTTAGCTGGGAATTGGTCCTGCTTTGAGCAGGGGGTTGGACTAGATGACCTCTTGAGGTCCCTTCCAACTCTGATATTCTATGATTCTATGATTCTAAGTGGTGTGCTGAGTCTTCAGTTATTCACTCTGATTTAGGGTTTCGCGTGCCAATAATACATTTTAACGTTTTTAGAAGGTCTCTTTCTATAAGTCTATAATATATAACTAAACTATTGTTGTATGTAAAGTAAATAAGGTTTTTTAAATGTTTAAAATTTAATTTAAAATTAAATGAAAATGCAGAGCCCCCCGGACTGGTGGCCAGGACCCGGGCAGTGTGAGTGCCACTGAACATCAGCTTGCGTGCCACCTTTGGCACACGTGCCATAGGTTGCCTACCCCTGGTATAGGTGAACAGGCACCTCTCTCTCCAGAGGTGTGGATGGGAGAAAAACAGTGTCTGTATGGGGTGAGTATGCAAGTTCAGAGGTATGCATATGAGAGTATGTCTAGGGTTATACATGCGTCTGGTGGTGGGTGGGTGTTCATGTGAGAAAAAATGGTATGAGAATATGCGAGTGTGTATATAAAGCATCTGGTTAGCTGTAAAGATTCAGGGGGGCATGAACACTTATGCATGTGGGCTAGTAGATTTTTGCCTGGGCTGGTAAGTTTTCTGCATTACAGGTTTATTGGCTTTCCTCAATATATATGATACTACATATAGCCCACTGTGCTACCCTTACACAGGTTAATTCTTTTATCCATTTCAAACACAGTCAATCAATACCAGTGATCAGGTAGCTTGTGAAATTGCCTGGAAAACACATCCACAAAGTAAACCCAATACAATGGGCTGTCTATGTGACTTAAAGCTTAGCATACCATTGAAAATCACTAATGGAACACTGTGCAGTTTGTTCATGCTATGAGCAGTCAAGAATCATGCATAATGTAATAGTGCATCTGGTAACAGCAGTGCACACAAGCTAATTTAATCTTGTTTTAAACTAGACATAAGGAATTAATCTTTGAAGTGGTCCCTGATGCGATTCTCCTTGGTTCTTAATATGCCCAGAATCCTTCCATTCCCCATTTACAGGACTGTACAGGGGCTTATTTAAATAATATATTTATGCTTGAAGTATATTAGCTGAAAAATGCCTGTGACCACATGATGATATGTCAGATCAATGTTGAAATGCCCTAATGGCTGACCCAGTCTAGAAGCTGTGCTTTGTGCTCTGATGTGTAAGAACTAAGCTCAGTGTTCAGTGTCTGCCTCTACTGTGGGAGTAACAGTGGTGCCCAAAGATCAAACTTTTCTAAAAGAACAGTGTGTATACTCTCTCTCTCTCTCTCTCTCTCTCTGTGTATGTATATATATATATATAATATATGCATGCTTACATTAATCAGATGTGAGCAGTGTGGAAGTTAAACTTGACAATCAAGAGACTATTTTAAAGAAAGTGCAATAAAAACATTTGTTCTTTTTATTAGCTTATTATGGCTAATATCGTGAGACACTGCCATGCCTACCTCTGATGATGGTGTAGTTCAATGAACAAAGTGCCCATTGAGTCTGCATTTAGAAGTAGATGAGACAGAAACAAGCATATACCCTAATTATTTTCTGTGTGTTAAGGTTAGGTATTGATTTGTGTATAAACACTGTAGCAAGTGATGAACATTGTTTTGCATATGATTACAATAAACTGTCTGGTGCATTGAAGCCACTGTGAGATCAGGTCCAAAGCTGTGCAAAAAAAACAACAACGTATGTTTTCCCTGCCCAAGAGGCTTGTTGAATATTGAAGTCATGTGGATTTCCCCTGCACCCAAATTTCAAACAAATCCCCTAAGCTCCACCAGAACCACCGAGTTTGACGCTGACATAATAAGAAACCAGAAATATTGCATGGTCCTTATGGGAAACCATAAATCAACCCAGATACCTTTGAAAGTAGGCCCAGGATCACTTGAAAGGGTATGAAGTTATGACTGGACTGTCTGCACTATTCACGGTCATACAATCCTTAGCTCTGCTAGGGCTTTAAAAAGAAATCACAAGTACCTCCCCCTGATTTACTGCAACCCCATAAGTAGTACGTAGGGAAATATTGGCTCTCATGCTCCCTCATCTGTGTCCGTATACCAACTAGTAACCAGAGAAGGTCATTTCTAAACCATCCAGCCCATTTCTAGTTTAACATGCATTAATATTATTTATTTATGCAGTTTCCAAACACTCAGGGATGGCTCTTGCTTCAAGGAACTCACAATTGCAGTCAAGGTGGTGGAAAGGGAACAGGAACAACAATAGTCAAGTTGTATACAAGTTGACTTGATTCACTGTGGGCAGCAGCAGATCTTTAAGAGGGACTGAAATGTGGACAGAGTGTTAGCATAAAATGACTAGATAAACATCCACTGTGTTGCAGCATATGTGAAAAACTTCATGAGCAGTAGAAATCAGGTTTGATTTAAACTTATTAATCCATAAATTTGTCTTTTCCAGTCTCTTTTATAATTAAACTGTTTTATTGCTTGTTTTAAATGCATCTTAATAAATAATGTGAGTAATAAAACCTCTCTCTCTGTATATGTTCTCTCTCTCACACACACATATGTACACATGTATACATATATACTAATCAATGTGGCTTTCACTCCACTCTACACCAGAGATTTAATGTAATTTTCTTTTCCACATAATGGTTCATGTTAAAGTTTGAAAATACATTAAAAAGAATGATCTTGAAAATTAGGTGTTGAAACAGTGTGCTAGGCCTGAGCTGAAAAGCTTCACAATGGCCATAAAAGGAAGAGTTTAAGTAAACAATATGCTGGTTTAAAAAAAAGAAAACAAAAAGAAAAATCATTCCACGCCAAGCCCAGTCAAAATGCATTATTAGGGTGTCCAGGAAATTATAGCTTGTGTCCATTAGTCCTTTCAGGGTTAATATTGATGCAGATATTATTTCTATCCACGGTACCATTTATTTGAAATATTATGACTGGGCGTAGCTGCAGCAGTGAATCAAATCAATTGATAGAGCAGTTAGCCCTGCAGTCAAGGCTGCCTTTATACCGTGCAGCAAGCATGAAATATTATGGAGATTGTTCTTTAAAGTGATCACTTTATCATCATTTGTCTGCAGCCCAGGCTATTCCTTCCTGCCTCACTTCCCTGTTGGGTTAGAGCTGTCATAACTCAATCAGCCGTATAATGCTGTTCATAGCACCTCCGTACCAGGTACTGAACCTGTCAAGGGCCACTGAGGGAATTATACTTATCCATTTTGACAGCTAGCAACACCACTCTGATATTTATGTCAGTTTATATATGTATGATATGTATTTCTTAAATGTAATTAGAAGCCTGTTTGTCTGTGATATATCTGAATTGCCCAGAGCTGCCCATGATTAAGACATTGATTTCTAACCTTGTGCATTACTGGAGAAGAGAATATGACAAGCTTCATCACTCAAGGGTTGCAGCTAACCTCCTCTGTCCATATACATCATATGAAATTGTCACTATTGTTTATCTGTCCAGCAAAGCTGACTGCAAAGCAACTGTTACCGTAGTTTGCTAAATAAACTAAAAGACTGTAAAACAAACAAACAGCCCTGTCCCTCCAGAGCCCTGGTACTTCACAAATGGGTTACTAGGACCAAAGCACTGCAAGCAGACTTCAGACAGAGAACATCGGAGGGAGGGTTGTTGTACTGCATGTGTTCATTGTGAAATACTGTGAAATCTTATGTTTACTGGTAACATATTGGAGAAAGCAGGTCATAGATTCCAATGAGACAGAAGCATTTCCACAGATTTACGACATGCCAAACCATAGAAGACATGCTTTCTGTCAGCTAGAAAAAGGATGAAAACAATTAACCACCAAAACACAGAAATCCAGTCAAGCCTCTGTGTTTCTTGCCTATGATTAAGGCTCATATGATCACTATTACATGGTCTGTGGTATTAATGATTAGCCTCATGGCTTTCATTTGCCAATAATTTAATATCCCAACTGATTTAGGGAAAATATCCTCTCAACAAATAACTAGCTCTTATATAGCACTTTCCATCAGTAGATCTCAAAGCTCTTCAGAGTCTTTAAAGTGTTATCTTCATAATAATCTTATGATGTAGGGGAAGTGTTATGCCCATTTTACAGGGTAGTGGAGGCATTGAGAGGATAAGGCCCAGATCCACAAAGGGATTTAGGCAGTGCACTGCCTAACTTTTAGGCACCTAGAAATACGTGCAACAATGTGATTCCCAAAGCCTGAACTAGGTACCTAGGCTCCCTATACGATGAAAGGGGAGAGGTAAAACATAGCATGCTAGAGCACATCAGCACTCCTGACTGGCCTACTCCCACTACTTAAGCTGGAGGGAGGAACAGGAAGCCGTCTGTACAATTGCGCTTGACTGCTTCAGACTGCTCACCCAGTATAATCTCCTCCTGTCTCCTGATCCTGACCTCCCGTTTTCCTGACTCTGCCCCATTCCTGAAATCTGACCCACAGTTCCTGATCTTCTTGTTCTGAACCCCAGCTGGCATGGGGATCTGGCCCCCTGCCCTACAGTAACCACTAGGCCTGGCCACCTACATCTGGCCCTGACACTAAGTACGTATGTAGATCCAGACCTAAGTGACTTGCCCAAGCTCATACAGGCAGTCTTTGGCCCTGAGTCCCCCAAGCACTAGGCTAGTGCCCTAACCACTGAACAACCCAGTGCATCTTTCACCCACTTATAGAATTGACTTTAAGGTTGTGAAATGTTTGGGTTCACCACTTCTGATTTCTAACCGGGACAATGAAATTTCCAATGCAGTTTTGCTGAGTCAGAGGATCAGAATCTATATTGATCTATACTCCATGAAATCTCATAAAACCAAATTGTGCACTCCACAATTGAATATCAACTAACTCCAATTACTTCAACAATTTGTTCCTCTAAGCTCACTTGGAGTGTAAATCAGAACTAGAATTTTGGCCCGTGAGTTTTAGATTGTTTAGAAAAGCTTCAGAAAAACATATGAAGCAAAGCCAAACTCCTTTACCTACCATGAAGGCATCTCTGCTTTTGAAGATCAATATTCTAAAGGAAATTGCAAAGCATTGTTATATGGGAATTGAAAGCCTTTCATGTCTTAAAGTTTATAGCAGTTCAAACTACTCTAGGTAGCCAAATTATCATTAGCCACATATCATTATTGGATGGGAAAATCCTAATTTTGAAACATCAGTCTAACAGTGGGCAAAGGGAACTGTTTCAGTTATTTGGAGGACAGAGACTAAAGGTAGGTGATCCCACACTGAGCCTTTGCATTTGCTGTTCTAATTCTCTCTCCTGGAAAAATGCCTTCCCTACTTTTAAAGATTTTAAATTAGAACTGCCCAAAATATTTGTAGTGCAACTTGGAATGGGATTAAAACTCATTTAGTTTCAAGTTTTGCTACAAACTGAAAGCTCAGCTCAGAAGCATCAGAAAGTTTGAAAACTGTTCTGTGGCAACTTCCCTGCAGCAATTTTTGGAGGTGTAACCATCCCCCCCGGTAAAATAAGCCTTTTTGCAATGTTTCAATGCAAAGTCAGGGGAAACTGAGCTACTGACTGAATTTCACTGTGCGCTTTGGGGATTTGAAATGGAAACAAAGTGAAATTCAGGAGGTGCAAATCCATGCCACGTTCTCCTGATCCTCCACAATCCAAAACCACAGAAGTCTGCACAACTCTGTTATTAACTGTAAATGGTTAAGTCCAGATGAATAGGATTTTCACTCTATTTGCATGGATTGTTTTTTTACACTACCGCCAGGCAATTTCCCTCTAAACTTTTGGTTTGTTTTCTGAGATACTCCATGCCCTGCCTATTGCTGGTGATTGTCTTAGCAACTGGACAAAAAGTTACCATGACAAATTTTCCTTATTTATGTGAAATCTCAGATGAATTCTCTTATGTGGATTGATTTTTCCCCACTCAGAGGACCACTTTTTTGATACACATATAGGTTAGAAAGGGCATAAAGAACAGCAAACAAAAAGGGCATGATCTAACAACAATAGAAAAGTTCTACCAACTCTTGACTCTGAAGGGCCAGATACTCACCATGACTTCAGTGGAGCTACATCAATTTATACCAGCTGAGGATCTGGCCATTAGGAAATTGCTGGATCAGTCAGGTGCATAATCCCACAAGTTACTGCTGCCCTTGGTAACATTAAATGGAGAGACCAAATACTTACACAGCCCATAATTCTAACTGACACTGATCTCAGTAACAGCATGGGGCAAGTTATACAATTACTATCAGCGACTCTTAAGACATAAATGGGTTTTACTTCTATATATTTCATTATATCTAGTCCTTGTTTCAGTTATTATTTTCTTGGATAAATACTTGGTACATTATGCAGCCAGAGGAAGGAACACCTCATGACTCATTGACAGTAAGTTTGAGGTTCCCTTTGTGTCTCTTACAATATCCCATAGTAATGATACACTATCCTCAGGATCTTGTTACATATCTGGTGTCTGTTGTCTTTTTGTGGAGAGGGTGGGGGTGGGAATCTCTCTCCTTCCAGACTACTTAATGCTTATTGAATAGCAGAATGCTTATTGAATCCTTCTGAAATAGTAGTTCCTACTTTTGAGCAGAGAGATTGATTTTCCTGGTATTGTCATGTAAAGACAGGGATGAACTGGCCGCTGAGTTATGCTTGGAGTGCATTGCCTCGTATCCTGAAAAGTTTACTACTGGGTGGATCCCAAAGCACTTTACAAGCCGATAAATGAATTGCTTAAACCACCACTGCAATGCAGCCACATCTGGGATAAAAATGGCAGCTGTTTAACAGCTCAGAGCAACAATTTGGGCTGGAAAGTGAAGAGAAATTTTGTATCTAATGATGGGCAAACAATACAAAATAATATTTGAAATATTTTTTAAAAAAGAATGGAATTAGTAAACTAATTTGATTACTATCATCTGACTAATTGAATACAGTTAAAATTGCACGGAGAAGATAATAAGCAGAAAAATATCATTGTCCAGGCTGGAACTGGCCAGAACAATAGAGTTAACAGAAAGTGCCTTGATATAATTTAATGAATACTGGGGTCAGGACTCCAGGTTTACATCCCATCCATGACATGGCATTTCTACAGCATGGTGCCCCTTAACTCCATGCTTGTGCACTGGTTTGGTCATGACTCAGAGAAGAGTTCCCACAATCTAAACTTCAGTACCACCCTGGGTTTTCTTTACAAGTCTCCCATGCAAATAATGGCCAATGTCACCAGGTTTCAGATGGGAGATCAGACAATTTCACATTGTTCGATTATTAAGATGGTATATTTTCACTGTGTAATAAACAATGCTTATGCATTTTGTATTTTCAAAGCACTGTACAAACATTAACAAACTGAATGTAATATAGTAAGATTATTACAGGTCTGTCGCATCTTAGACGCATTTAACATGCGCGATTTCAGCTTTATGCGGTCGGCAAAAAAAACAAAAACAAAAAAACCCAACAATTTAAATACTGTTTCTGTAATGCGGGCGATTCCACCCGCCATTATTCTCAATGTAATTTTGACTATACGAGATTTTCACTTTAGGCGCTGACTGTGGCATGTAACCCCAGCGTAAGATGAGACAGACCTGTATCCCCAATTTTTCTGAGGAAACTGAAATAGATAAGTGACTTGGTTGGCCTAAGTCACACACAGCAAGTCAGGTGACATATCTGGGATTAGAACTCAGGAATACATGATTCCCTGCTCATTCAGGCAGATTGTGATATCTTGCGCACGTGGTCATAAAGAGAGATTTCTCAGGCAATATCTACAATTCAAATGTGGCAAGTTACAGAGCAAGGGTCTTTAGCTGAATATAGCCTTGCCAGTTTGAGAAAGGCCCAAGCCAGAACCACAGACTTTGGGCATGGCGATGGGCATGGGCAAGTTCAGCTAAATGAGACCTCGATCAGTAACCCCCTGGTTTTGCAGCTGCAAAACAAAATATTATCCCCAAGGTTTTGCATATCCAAAGAAAATAAATCACACCTGCGTCCCCTCATTCTGCTGCCATTTACAGCTGCCTTAGTACTTTCATACCCAAAGCACAACCAAAGAACTTTCAGCTGTCTTTTTTAAACGCAAACACCTTTGTCACTACATTTTTATGTCATTTCATTTTAAAAAGCAACAATTCCAAAAAATCCTCCTCTGCCTGACCATGATAAGGTTTTCTGATAGGGCTGTGCTCTTTATCTAGAAGTCAACAATTCAGATTTGCTATTAGCAAAAGTCAGTAGATTCAGATTTAAGTCAGGGGGAAATAGATATCAATACAAGTCCATGACAATACATGCTGAAGGGGGACCGCTGCTCCTGGCAGTGCTTGAGGTCTATAAGCCCAGGGCTGTAAAGGAGCTATTGCTGCCACAGAAGGAAGAGGGCAGCTTGTTCTCCAGTCTCTGACTGCTCTATGGGAAGTAGAGGTTATGGGGAAATTAGCATAGACATAGGAAGAGGTGCAGAAGGAGGGAAAACTGCTAAATCTGGGGAGCCAGGAAAGCATCTAGCAACTTCTGCGAAGCTGGTCACTCTCCGGTTATTCTGCCTGCTACCCTCAAGTCATGCAACACTCCTTTGAGCAGATGACTAGAGCAGTGTAGAAATTGCAGGGGGGAGGAATAGTGTGAGGTAGATTAGGATGAACCTTGCAGATGGGTGACAAAAGCAGCCAGGCACAGGAAGGGAGACACTTTGTGGTTGTGCAGCCCATGGCAAACTGAGTTTGTGCCCGAAGATCCATTTGAACAGTCTTATGCTCCATTTGGAGGGGTGCAAGGACCTCATGAGAAGTTTTAAAAATAAATGCGCCTAGAGGGTGCACTTGGTCATTGCATAGATTCCCTTGCAGATTGGGTGGGGAAAGGGCCATGCTCCCAGTGAATTTCAGGGTTTTTTGTACTGAACAATTACTTTGGGACTGTTTGCATTGCAATTTTATGCCTGCATATTATGAAAACTGCTGGCAAAATAAGAAATTCAGCATTATGACACAACTGTACAAACTGATTTTCCATCACATTTACCAACTTTTGATGTGAATAGTCTGCTACTAAAACATGATGACACAGACACTGTAGTAACATGATATCTGAAGTATCCATTAACTAATATGTAAATATAATGAAACACCTCCGGAAATCTAGTCAAGCGATGACCACCACCACTAATGCAATATTCATTATTTTTAAAGGCTATGTAGAACTCTGTGCTTCTTTCCCCCCCCTGATTCCCCCACCCCCCATGATGGCTTAGTTTAAGGGGGACTCTTCTTCCTTGTGGAAGGCTGTATTATTTATAAAAACACCTGTTTATTTCTAGAGCCCAATCCTAGTGAAAAAAGTTCATATCTAAATGTAGATGTTTAATAGGACAGTGTTCTGGGGATATTTAGATTTGCTATTTCAGTTCAACTCATGTTAAAAAAATAGAAACTGGGTGTGAAATTTGGATTAAGTTTGGATTTTTAACCCCCAAAGCCTGGGAACTTTTGGTTCAGGTGTTCATATTTTCCTACATGGCCTAGTAGACAGAGCACTGGACTGGGACTCAGGAGACCCGACTTCTCTTTCGGGCTCCACCACTCGCCTTGCTGGGTGACCTTAGGTAAGTCTCTACACATCTGTTGCTTCATCTGAAAAATGGGGATATTGATATTTGCCACTTTGAGATGTACTAATGAATAGGACTATCAGAGATAAGTATTATCAATCTCATAGTCTGTTTTCCCTGTGTATAACTGAACAGCATTGCTATTAAATTGCTATTGAACGGTTGCTTCAATGTTTGTAATTTCTAAAATTTCAAATAAAGTGGCTCATAAAAACATCATGTGAATAGGATTTGTCACTACTTCCTGGTGCATGGGTGAGGGAAGAGAGAGAATGTCCATGGGTTCTTCCAGGGCGTAGAAGTCATCGCTAGGTGTTGTGGCTCTGGGGCATGCTTTCCAGGCTTGCTTTTGATCAACAGTCACTGTGGTGCATCTCCACTGGCACTTTACATTAAAATCAAAACTTAAAAATAAGTTCAGCTGCTGCTCTAGATAGCTGTCAAAATGAGAGCTAGTGAGATATTGCATGAACTTGGCCCTACAGTATCTATCCTTAAATGATGCTGGTAATACATGGAAATACACTTGCTATGCTACTCAAGTAACCTTCCCTGCTGAAGGGGATGCCAGGGAGACTCATTTATGAATTCAAATGAAATCACGCTGATACTTCCCATCTACAGCTGAATTCATCCTGACCATGCCATGTGTTTTTCTTTGGCAAAAAAACTAAGCAGTGATGGGCCAACAGAAAGGCTAATACTGGCACACAGTGGAATACAGTTCAATAAAATGATACTCAAGTCCTTCCCTTGCTAGCTGCCCTTACCCATGCACAGATTAACCAAATTAACTCTGAAATGAAGAAGTGGCATCTTACAAAGATCTGCTAGCATGGTGCAAACTCCATGATCAGAGCAGACCCAGCAGCAGTGCACCATCTGGCAGTGGACAGAGCAAATTCCCAGTGCTGGTAACAGACTCTGGTTCTTTTTGGGTGTGTCTACACCAGGGGTTGGCAACCTTTCAGAAGTGATGTGCTGAGTCTTCATTTATTCACTCTCATTTAAGGTTTCACGTGCCAGTAATACATTTTAACATTTTTAGAAGGTCTCTTTCTATAAGTCTACAATATATAACTAAACTATAGTTGTATGTAAAGTAAATAAGGTTTTTAAAATGTTTAAGAAGCTTCATTTAAAATTAAATTAAAATGCAGAGCCCCCGGACCGGTGGCCAGGACCCGGGCAGTGTGAGTGCCACTGAAAATCAGCTTGTCTGCCGTCTTTGGCACGCGTGCCATAGGTTGCCTACCCCTGATCTACACTGTGTGCTTCTTTAGGCAGAGCGTAGCATACGTACCCCCGTAGCCTGCCTAGAACAACAGTGTAGCCATGAAGCAAGGCTTAGGTGTGTAGAGGACAGACACCGGAAGGACATGCGTATGTACTTGAGTACATACCTACGCAGCTCTCCACTCACCCAAGTAGTGCCTCCCCATCTACATGCTCTTTTTAGTAGTGTAACGCCCTGCTGCTGGAGTCTTTCCCCTGAAAAGACACCGGGGCAGAGAGGAAATACACTGGTGGGGGCAGGCAGGGATAGGGTTACCATATTTCAACACTGAAAAAAGAGGACACTCCACGGGGGCCCTGGCCCCGCCCCAATTCCACCCCCATTCCAACCCCTTCCCCAAAGTCCCCGCCCCAACTCCACCCCCTCCCCTGAGCACCCCGCATTCCCTCTCTTTCCTTCCGCCCCCTGGGCTCCGGCGGCTGCTGCACTGGGGAAGTTGCTTCGGCCCCGGCGTGCGGTGGAGAGCGGCGGGAGCCAGGAAAGTTGGAGCCCGGGGAGGAGGCGGCTGCGTGCTCGGATGCCGCCCGCCGCCTCTGTGCCCCGGCAGATCGCGGGAATTGTAAGTTTTGCTGCAGCCACTCGCACTCGGGGTCCCCTTACCATGCCTCCCTATTTTCCCAGACATGTTCAGCTTTTTGGAAATTCCTCCTGGACAGGGATTTGAGGACCAAAAAGCTGGACATGTCCGGGAAAATCCGGGCGTATGGTAACCCTAGGCAGGGAGGAAAAGCTGGGCCCTTCCTCACCACAGCGAAAGGCACTTGCAGAGGGTAGCTTCTGAAGCCTTTCCCCACTGTCTCACCTCTGCCCAAGCATTTCGCTGACAGTTTTGGACGCAGTGTGCTTTTCACTGCGGCCTGTAGCTACACATACCTACATGCTGCCGAAAGGGGTCTGTGTAGTCTAGATGTAGCCTTTCGTGATAGTACTACTGTCTGCCAGTTCATATCTGGCCCAGCACTCAAACGTGCAGAAACCAGAGGGAAAAAAATCAGAGCTCTGACTGTTATTACTCAATGCTTCCGAGTTTTGAACGCAGACCTACCATTCAAAAGGGGTTGCTATGGGAGAAAGAAAGCAACAGAACAAATTCAGGGTTTTTTGCCTGGTCTCTGGGATTCACTCCTATATTGGTCTGTCAGCCGCTCTGCTGATCTCTGAGCTACTCTGCCTCCCACTGAGTCTGATATCAGGAGTGCAGAGCGGCTGAGAGATCAATGGAGCAGCTGAGAAAGCCAGCTGGCAGGGGAAGGGAGCAATGGATTGAAGGGGGATAAAGAAATAAAGGGAAAAAGAAAAAGATTTGTGGAATTAAACAGATGAGGAAAGAGCTGGGGAGGCCTAATCTCTCCCCCCCTTTTAAAAGGGCACAATAATATCCCATAAAACAGCCCTTTCTGGAGCTTTCTAGTCAGTTTAATGATGCAGCCTACTCTTCTACATCCTACATGAGCTGTTGGTTCCTCCCCTCCCCCGCTTTACAAAATGTTACTTTTCAAACAATTACTACAAATTGCAAAGCATTCAGCTCTAAAGTCCCCAAGGGTGCTGCACTACGTAGCCTTCTGTTGAGATGATCAGAAACTAAATCACTGTCCATGGCCATGCCATATTTTTGTTGCTGTATTATTTAGCAATCTAATACTATTCTGATTTGGGGGAGGCTCGTGCATCTCGGATTTATTAAATATGCTCCCACTGCGCCTGTTGGGAAGCTTATACACTCTATTAATGCTCCGTCACACACCCATGTTCACAGCTGGGGACTGTGGAGTTGATCCTACAGCAGGACCAGTTCGGTTCTGCTCGGCAAAAGGCTGGAAGCCAGTAAGTTAGAGTTTGGGAGGACTGCAAAGGGTGCGAGCGTACCAGCTACCTCCCAGAATTTTGATCCTCGGGAGCGCCTTTCCCAGTGACAGGCTGGAATGTGGAGGCAAGACAGGGATGATAAAAATCCTGTGAGTGGGGGAATTTTCCTCCTTGTGCCCTCCTGCATATCTATCCAATGCCCTGCCCAGCTATTTGGTCTGTCTGAAAATGAAGCCTCAATGCTAAATGCTCTTTGTAAAATCATGTATGGCTGTACATTACAGTTATAATAATACAGTTATCGGATTACTCAGGCACAACAGATGAAGTGCAGGGATATCAAGTATACAGCTAACGTACCCTCCTAGTTCAATGATAGTGTTGCCCAAAGGGGGACCACAAGGATGACTGTAGCTCCTACCCCAGTCACCTTTCCCTGCTGATTTTTTGGGTATGCATTTATATTGTCATCAGTGCCCCGGACCGAGAGAAAACAGATCGGTAAGATCACGACCATACGCATCATGTGCTAGCACACAAACTAACTGACGTGTCACTTACGTTTTAGATAGCAAAGGAAACTGATGATCCGTTCCATATAATGGACTGGTCTCTGCCACACCTTAGTAAAATTCACATTGTGGGATGCCTCACGAGCAGGGGACAAGAGGACCATAGCACTAAAGCTGAGTGATTCTCTCTTCATGCCTCAACTGTAAACAAGAAAGAAACCTTGTAATTCCAGCAGAAGTAACATTTGTTTATGTTTGTGATAAAAAAAAGTTTATTCAATTTCACATTCTCTATTTAAAAAAAAGAAAAAGAAAAAAGTGTTTTTATCCCAGTTCTCTGCTTTCTACTGTGGGGCAGCTGCTGTGAAATGGTCCGTTGTACTTGTAAGGGTGCTGTCAGGGCCGGCTCCAGGGTTTTGGCCGCCCCAAGCAGCCAAAACCAAAACCAAAAAAAAAAAAAGCCGCGATCGCGATCTGCGGTGGCAATTCAGCGGGAGGTCCTTCACTCCCAGGCGGAGTGAGGGACCGTCCGCCGAATTGCCGCCGAATACCTGGAACTGCCGCCCCTGTCCGGAACGGCCGCCCCAAGCACCTGCTTGAGAAGCTGGTGCCTGGAGCCGGCCCTGGGTGCTGTGAGGCCTAATTATTTCATACTTAGAAAGCGTTTTGAGGTCTGAGACATAAAGCAGGATAGAAGTAAACATCTATGACAAAACACCACCACATTCTACCAAAAAAAGAAACTTTGTGAACACCACAACTGAAATGCTGAGTGTGGAGCCGCTGATTGAATAGCGAGGGACTATCAGGAATATTGAACTGCGTTCAAATCATTGCAAGCAGATGCAGTAAGAGGAGGCTCAGTTGGATGTGCTGCATTTTGTACCTTTGTACAACAAATTTGGAGGAGAATACTGAGCTAGGGGAGTGAATAATGCAGCCATACGGTCATGAAATGTACCATGCTGATGCCATCTCATGCCGTTGTACAGGACAGACAAAATGCATTTCCAGCGCTGACTGAGGAACTAAGTCTGTGAAGAGCAATCTCCTGCTGGAACATGGGCTTTATGGAACTGCACCACGTGGTCCACCTCTGCATACCAGTGAGTAGCAGGAAGGATATTTAAACAAGATAGTTTGGGACCTGTCCAAGTGCGGAGTGGCAGAGCTATCATCTAGCGGGCTCCTATTAACTAGCACAGCCAGGCTCCACAGCTGAGAAGCAGAGTGTATCTCCTGGAGGGGAGGAAGTGCTGGCTGGAAGGACAGTGGCTGTGACACAGAAGAGTGAGGTCAAATGGTTTGTTAACTGGGGAGCAGGGCGGGCTCTAGGTTTTTTGCCGCCCCAAGCAAAACAATTTTTGGCTGCCCCCGACCCCAGTCCTGGGCTCCCCCCCTCAGCCCCCTGCCGCCCCAGCCCTGGGCTCTCCCCCCTGACTCGCACCCCCTGCCGCCCCAGCTCTGGGCTACCCTTTTCCCCCCCACCAGTGCCCCCCCACCCACATACCTGCTGCCGCCCCAGCCCTGGGCTCCCCCCTCCACTCTCCTGCCGCCCCAGCCCTGGGCTCACCCCCCCACACACACACCTCCTGCCGTCCCAGCCCTGGGTTCCCCCCCCCCCACACACGCCCGGGTTCCCCACCCACCCACACACACCACCTGCCACCCCAGCTCTGGGCCTCCCTCCCACCCTGCACCCTCCTTCCGCCCCAGCCCTGGGTCACTGGTAACTCGCTCCCAGGGCGGGTCATTCAGCAGGAATTTTGGATGTGCACAGAACACAGACAGGATTGGTTCTCATATGGTTACAGAACTGCAGTAAAGTGGAACAATTTTCAGCTTGTGTGATTGGAGGATATCTGGATGCATATTATAATGCTGTCCTACATAAATGAGGAAAAGTTGAGGTGCCTTTATTATTCTTTTGTTCCACTCTTCGTTTCTATGGGGAATTTGCCAATGCAATATCACTGTCTTCCTTTTAAACAAATAAAACTAAAAAAAAAAAAAAGGGCAATGGCTGTTGAAAATAGCAATTCCAGTCCTAAAAACCATTGGAAAGCATTTCTTGCTCAATTTTATCCTACTTTTTCTACAGCAAGTTACAGTGGATCAGTATATGTGATTTGGAAGAAATGACGTAACAGCTGCCCAAATTGAGCTTGAGCACTCCTGAATTTTGAGGTGTTCAAATCTGGAAGGCAGGTGCTAGATTCCCTTTCTGAATATTAGCTAAATCTGGAAAGGAAAAGTCAATTTCTGCTTCCATGGCGCAGGAGAGGAACTCCTCCTACGTGCTTGGTACTGTATCTAAAGCTGCCCAGGTCCTCTAGTTCAGCCTCCCCTCCCTTACTTTTCATTTTAAATTCTAGTGGAATCCACGTACCTCCCTTGCTAGGCTTCAGATAGAGAGGGGCACTGTCCATTCATTCCACCCAGTTCCTTCTTTGAGGGCTGCAAGGTGAGGTCACACCAGTATTCCTAATTCAGGCTGGGGATGACTTCTGAAGGGGACATCTGGGCCAAAGCCTACTCCTTGGGCATACTTGTTCTCCATTCTCAGGGCCACCCTGTTCTAGCAGTGAGCTCTCCATTCACAACAAGTGCATGGGGTCTCAGCTTCCCCACTCCCTCCCCCTCCCTTTCCTGTTGATAGCGGTCCAGGGAATGCTGGGAAATGTAGTTCTTTCCCTGCTACAGGGCTGACTCTATAGGCAGGGAGCTAACCAAGGAACTACAGTTCCCAGGGCCTCCTGTTGGTTCTCAGCTCCCATGCTGGATCCCTGCCTGCTGCCGCCCCTGCAACTGTGCTGCCCCAAGCACCTGCTTGCTTTGCTGGTGCCTAGAGCCGCCCCTGCTGGGGAGAGAGTTTGTGGTGGATGTAAAGAACTGAACTAGAAAGGAGAGAAACTTGATTATGTACAAGGGAATATTTAGGTTTAAAAACTGGCATGACTAGAGGGGGCTATGACAAAAGCTACCAGTGAGTGATATTGTCATAGGTTTTATTCAACAGATCAGTCAGCTTACTAAGGAGTAATGTGATAGCAGCTGTGTGTTTTGAGTAGCTCAGAACTTCAATTTGTATCACAAAAGAGTTAATAATTGTGGTTCAGCAATAACATTTCAGACACACGACTCCCAGTTCCGTAGAGTACTTTGAAAAGCCCCCTCTAAACACTGCACACGATCTCTCGTAATGTCATTAGGTTCCACCAACAGCAGGCTTATGCTGAAAGTGAGCATCATTTAAAACACATTCCCTAGATGTATTTATGTCAAGCATAAGTAGTAAATGCTTGACTTTCTAAACTGATGAATATGAGGAAATAGCAAATGGATGCAGAGCTTAAATGAAGCAGTCATACATGCCGTAGGATATGCAAGATGACAAGAATCCTTACCATTTCAGATAATGTGGTTGAAAAAGCATGGGAAGCCCCCATAAATTCTCTAACCTTGAATGGAATATATGGGAATTGCTGATGATTGTAGACCAAAGCAGGAAAGATGAACTTCTAAAGATGTCTTCCTGGCTTATGCGGTTACAATTCCTGTTCTTCCTTTCATAGGTATGATTTTAGTTTGCTTACTTAAACATTGCATTATTCTTACCCATACATACAGGGTGGAATTCTGTCTCATGGAAGTCAATGGGAGTTTTGACCATATGGATTTTACCCATAATGTAAAAACACTAGGCCAAATTTACCTTCACATAGCAGTGGTTCTTCAAAACTTGCCAATTGCCTTACATAACTCAATATTTGTAGTTTAGACAAGCTCAGTATTTGCAGTATTTAAGGTATTCCCTATAGTAACGAGACAACTGCCTATCACGCTGACCAACACTGTCTCATTGTTTCCTTGTGCTCCCCCATCTGCCTATGTCCATCTGTTTTCTCATCTGATACTTAGATTGTAAGTTCTTTGGGGGCAGAGACCATCATTTTGTTCTGTGTTTGCACAGCCCATAGTATAATGGTGTCATGTTCCATGATTGGGGCTCATAGATGCTACTGCTATACAAATAACAATACTAATAAAGGGGAGTACAAGGGAATGCTGCAGATATGAACATAACTTTATTGTATCTATTTGTCTTGGGTAAAATTGCCAAGTGCAGGGAAGCACTGTGTTCCAGTGGGAAGGACACTGGGCTAGGAGTCAGGAAAATTAGATTCTACTCTTGGATCTACCACTGACCAACTATGTGATCTTGGCCAACTCACTAGTCTATACCTCTGTTCCTCATTTGTAAAATGGAGATAATGAGTCTTACCCCAATTTGTAAAGTCCTGTGAAACCAATGTGTATCTGATACAGCTAAGTATTATTATTGATAATATGGGTTATTTACTAAGCAAGGAGATTTGCTTTAGTGAAATATTATATTTTTCAGGTACTTCACTTATCTATAACAAACTGTACAGCACTGAGAGCTACATAGTACTTGAGCTGACAACTATCCTGCCAAATAGCCCCCAGGGGTTTATGCTATCCATAAGGATATGTTCTCGGTCCTGTCTCCACTCTCTAAAAACCTATGGTGTGCATAGCGGACATGTTGTCTCATATTCAGACAGGCATTGGTAGGTCTTGTTAGCTCATGCACTGCATAAATAACAGAATCATGCTGTGAAATTTTAATAGGATCTGATCTTCTTAAAATGTTTTCTCTTGGATTGATACTCTTATTTATTTCCAGGCAGTGTGCTGGGGAATATGAGCAAGTGCTCCATGCTACTAATAAAACCTGGTATGGATACTCGTCTCAATCAGTAAAATGTGTTTAAAACTTCTCTTACACAAACTAAAAACTATTTCCCCATCTTAATTTTGCCCCTACTGTTACTCACACCTTCCTGTCAACTGTTTGAAATGGGCCATCCTGATTATCACTACAAAAGTTTTTTTCTCCTGCTAATAGCCCACCTTAATCAGTCTCATTAGTGTGGCAATACCCATTTTTTCATGTGCTCTGTATATATATATATATCTTCCTACTGTATTTTCCACTGCATGCATCTGATGAAGTGGGCTCTAGCCCACAAAAGCTTATGCTCAAATAAGTTTGTTAGTCTCTAAGGTGCCACAAGTACTCCTGTTCTTTTTTCTTAATGGAATGTGATGAGTCACATTGAATGGGATCCCGGATATAGAACAGCTATACAACTGATCGCCTTCCGATGAGTTTGAGAGGGATAGTACACCATCATAGCTTTGCTTAAAAACAATGAGATATTTTGGAATTTGTGCTCTCAACATGTTATGCATCCAATTATGTGCCTGCATATTAATGTCAAAGGGTCTTTACTGGAGAAGAATTACATTGGCAGGCAATGGGAAATCCTCATTTTGTTCTAGGGTGTTATGCTCCTGCAAAGATTATCCTTAGGAAAGCGTTCAAATATTCAGCTGCATTATTTCATAAAATGTTGCGTGCTTAGAAGATTCCTAAATTATTTCTATATAAAAATGGACATCACTTAATGCAAATATACTCTTCTAATAGATTACAAGAAAAACATAAATGGCCACAAAAATGGACACATTTAATGTTACTGAGTTATCCTCTTTTTGCATAAAACTACATTGAGATCTTCCCAGAGTCCCTTGCATCTACTGACATCAGATACTTCTGGCATTTCTGACAAAATCAAATCGCAGTGGCTTCAATGTAGATTTGCATTTGGCCCGTGCAAATCCACGTGGGACGCATGAAAGCATCTGCACCTGGACCACTGCCAGACTGAAACCAAGATGAATTGCCTTCCATCTGATCAGAGGATTGGAATCTTTCATACAGAATCCCAAATCATTAGAGTTGGGAATAGCCAGTTAGTCCATCTTTTATCATTCTGCAGACCACTTCAAAAGTATGGGATTCCCTTGTTGCCCCACCTCACCCCCTAAACCATCTATCAATATTGGGTTCTTATAATATTTAATTTCTTGAACCACAAGGAAGGGCTTCACGAACCACCAGCGATCCACAGATTATGTGGTTTGAGAACTACTAGTCTAGTTCATGCCTATGTAAGTGTAGGTTGCTCAGGCTTCTGCTTTCAGCCCTGGTCCCCAGCAAGTCTAACGCCAGCCCTGCTTTCTGTTATATTTTGGTGGACCCCCTGAAACCTGCTCGCTACCACCAAGAGGCCATGGACCTCCTGACTGAGAACCTCTGATTTAAAAGACTACCAACCTATTCTTATACACTATACCAGGATTCTTACCAGCCCTCTGATTGTTTCATTCACGAAAGGAATTAGCTGAACACATGATGAGGGGAAAATACATCTGACTCTCAGCCAGCTTTCACCAGTGGATAAGGCACTTGGAAAACAAGTTCTATTTGCAGCTTTGCCATTGGGTCACTGAGACAGCTTGGAATTAACAACTGTGCCTCAACTTTCCTATCTGTAAAATGGAAATAAGGATCCCATACTGTGAAATACTAAGTATTATTGGGAGGGAGGTTGGTTGGGGTTTTTTTGTTTGTTTGTTTTTTGAAGATTCCATCTGTGATTGGGAAAAATGAAGCAGATTTGGCCAAGTTTCACTTGCATTTTTGGGCTTGGTCTCTCTCAAAGCTCAGGGATATGCAGAGCCACATACACTGGAGCTTGTTTTGAAAGGTGGCATAGAAAAGAAAGATTGAAATATCAACTACAGCAACAAAAATGCTAGCTGTGAAATAAGAGTAGTCTATATTGTTGGTCACTGTGAAAATAAGGGCAGCAAAGACTTTTACACTGGAAATAAAGTCAAAGGACCAGTTTGGAAGGCATCCTCTTGCCAAGAAGTGGGGTGGTTGCCTTTAGCAAGTGTGGGCTGGGAGTCAACTGGAGGAATTCCAGGTTGCATTAAATCTGAAAGCTACCAAAACCAGTCAAACTCAGCCCACATGGTTAGGAGCAAGAAAGCTAGTGATTCTGAAGCCTCTTCCTCATCGGAAGGGTGTGGGTGCAACCTCTTGTGCATTGGTGCCTGGAAAAAAAATAGGTTGGGGGGGGGGAAGCCTATGAAAAATAATGTTTTGGTCCTAACAATAGTGAAGATAAAGATATTTTATTAATAAAGTATGTGCTATTCTCTTCTGGGAGAATTAATCAGCTGTTGCCATCTCAGATTTATAGATTGAAATAGAAATGGGTAATCTGAGGGGAAAGCCTCATAAAAACTTAATAGCAATACAGAGATCATCTGCAGGCTCACAGTGGCCATGTCAGGGCTAATTGAAATGTTTAGGTGCACCATAGCTTCTTGGCTCACAGTGATACATGCTAAAGACACGAATATAGACCATCCCTTTGTCTTGACTGGACATCTATTATCACTCTATATCATGGCACTGCCACCTCAGACTTCTAATTGCTAAAACCTTTAGACACAGGGCACCTAATAATTGCAGCACCATGGCCAAGCTAATAATAAAGATAATTTACAGTTCAAAAGCAAAGGGTAATTTGTAATATGAATGGGTTTTGTGTCCCTAAACTCATTTCAGAGACTTGAGAATCCATGCAGAAATATCTTTCTACAGCCGCTCGCCTGAGCAAGTGCCTTACTGTTCTGGGAAGTTTCTGATTTGTTTATTTAGGCATTTTGCTTCTGAGAAGAATCAATCTAGTGAATTTAGGTGAGATCAATAGAAGCTGGGAGTATTCAGCACCTTATAGGATCACGACCATACAGTCTCTACAGACTCAGGATGCCTCTAGTACAAGGATTTTTGAGGGCTTAATATGAAGGATTTTATCGATGGACAAAAATAAGATTTGTGAGCACGTATGACTGAAGTGTGCAAAAGCCAATGGACGTTTAAAACTGGTTCCTAACTAAAGATGTACAAAATTCACCATTTTTGTTCCATTAAGGTTACACAGAGAAAACAGGGTTTAGTAAAAGCCAAACAGTGAGATTTTTTGCATGTGGATCCTTTCCCTCTGCCATATAATCTGGAGGAAACTGAAAAGCTTGAGCCTCGAATGATCTCTAAAAACAAACAAAACAAAACAAAAATTTCTCTCAGTCATTTCACACTCTAAGCAGCTTTCTCCCAGACTGGGGTCCGGCCTGGCCTGTTTTCCCTTGTTGGTCTCTCTCCCCCAATTGGCTAGTGGGGAGTCCCACTAAATCCTTCTAGCCAGTGATCTACTCAGAATTTTCTTATCCACAACACCAGGCTCCTATTATATAACCACATTTTTTCTTTGCTTTTTTATAGTTGTCTCATTTTTAGACTCTGAGCCCATGCCACAGCCTTGGACCACTCCTGCCTTGGTCTTACCACCCACATTGAAAGCTCTTGAGGAACAAAGCCCTGATTACTGTAAAATTTTTAGCCATGCCAGCTCTGTAGGAGGATACTTTTAGCTGTTCGAACAAAAGTGTATGTGGAGGAAAAACACAGAGTTAGGGACACATACATTTTCTTCCTGGTGACAATTGCAAACTTCATAACTAAAAGTTTAGTAAAGCTGCCTCACTAGCAATTTCTGGTGGACAAGCTTCTTGCATCTTCAGGGTAAACTGTGGTAAATATAAAATAATAATAATAATTTTTTTAATTATTATTATTATTTTATATTTACCACAGTTTACCCTGAAGATGCACTCGCTCCAAATATACTAAATACACTCATTCAACCTGCAAATGATGAACAGGCCTTGAACAACCTGTGCACAATCTGGGCCCACGTGCAATTCAAACTACTTAGAAAAAAAGGTGCCATAAGACAATCTGAAAAGGAACCTTTTAAATGAGGTCGCTATGACAGGACAGCACTGGAATGTGGGTTTGTTTTTCGTCTGCATCACTTAAAAAAAGAGCAGGAGACCCGAATGATGACACTGACAGCATTATATAGACCGAGGAGAAGGGCCTGGATTGCACTCCCAGGCAAAATTCTAGTATCAGATCAGCAAAGATTTAAGTTCCTGTATTCTACATTAGGGAGCTCTCACAGATGTTGATAAGAATCCTGCATGCGTCCTGCTGGGAGAGCAGAATATCAGGATCATATGCTGCTGCATGGAAAAAGAAAGCACAACGTTACCCAGAATTTTTCTCCCCAGACTTTGAATATTAAGAGAGAGCAAGTAAAAGAAAGCAACATTCATAAGCTCAAAACCACAAATAATTAAATATTTCATTTTCTAACCAAGCCAAGTTGTTTGGAAGCCCTTAAACAACAAGTTACAAGTGTGATTTGTCTTCTCCATTGACTATATGAAAGCACCCTTGAGCTCACAAGTCAGAACTTGTTTGTTTTAAAACAAGCTGGCTTGCTATGCCAGGTGGGTTTTTCCTTAGTTCTTGCTGTTCTTTTCAGAACCTTGTAAACCTAGTCAATTTATCGAAATGTCAGCTTCTATAAGTATTCCTATCCAGCAAAGCCTCTAAATTAACACATGCTGTAATTCCTCTATAGAAGGAAGCTAAATGATGGATTCCGTCACTCTTACCCACATTGAACGGTATCTTACTTAATGAGCAGATCCTTTGATTTCAGTGAGTCTACAAAAGTTCTACCCAATGCATGCAACAATCAGAGAATCTGGCTCTAATCTATTGCACCTTCATTTAGGTCCCAGTTTCAAAAAAGTGGCCATTGGAAGCCCATGGGAGTTGGGTGCCTAACGCTTTGAAAATCCATTCCACTTTCCCACTCCCTAAGAGAAGATGGTCAGTTATAAGAATTACTTTCAGGCTTAAAAAATAAAATAACTAAACCTTTATTTTGATAAATGTGAACTAACCCACCCCCCTTTACAGCCCACAGAAAAGCCCACATCTTTGTTTGGTTACATCCAATTTTAAACTAGCTTGATTTCTTATTTAGAAATTTAACCAAAGAGGAAAAAAATATTAACATTTTTCTCTTTGGCAAGTGCTACAAACCCATTGAAAAAGTGGCATTTGAAAAGACAATGCTGAACAAAACATGAGCTTTGCCTCAGAAATTAAACACCCGACAGTCGTTAGGGACAAGACTTTACATTAGAAAAGGCAACAACAAGAGTATTTATTGGCATGTTTAAGCAGCATCTGAATCCTTCCTACTGTACCACTGCTGCTATTTGATATGTGTAGATTCAATGTTGAACTATTTGCCCAGCGTAGGAAAGTACTGAACTCTGTGCCTACTGTGGAATAGGAGATTTGTTTTAAAGATACCCTGGTTTACACCAGATAAAGATCAACTAGCATTTCATTTGACTGAGTCTGCAATAGAATACTTTGCCCTGTATGACTCTCTCCTGTACCAAAGCTATAGATCAATTACTATTTTCCCCCTTTCTTATGTAAACATTTGTGTTTGGGAAGGCATGTGACTTGCTTACAAAGCAATGCATAACATTCCAGATTGTCTATGGGAGATAGTGTAACAGCAAACTCCGTTTCATTCACATCGTACTTTTTGGCACATTTCAAATGAGAAAAAAAAAAAAAGAAGAAGAAGAAGAGGAAAATAAATTAGTTATCAACATGAAACATCCAGGGCAAAACTCTAGGCAAACAGCTGGTTTGTATTTAGAATTCAGGACTTGACTGGATTTCAAGTCAAACCAAGCCACTGAACCAAACCTTTTTTCTTCTTGCCAGCAGACTCCCACAGATACCTATATTTAGAAACAAGTAATTGCCCTATATTTTGGCATTTAACAGAAATTCAGGTAATAAGAAGCTCTCTCAAAACTGTTACGATTTATCTTTGTTGTTTCATTTTGCTTTTTTATTTTTTAAGATTCTTTTCAAATATGAATTTAGTTTCAATCCACCAGATTAAGTTGGGGCACTTTGTTTTGAAGAATTCCTGGCTCTAAGTAAAAAAATAAAAACTGTTTACATCATTAAAGATGTGAAGTGTGAATATGATTATTTCAAGCACAGTAACTGGAATTACTGGCCTGAATACTAGCAACATTTTGTAATGCTTATAAATGAATGTGTTTTGCAGAGCTGACATGCAATTCTTTTTCCTTTTGGAAACAGAATACAACTGAAAGGAGAGAGAAAGTGAGTGAAAAGGCTATTCTCCTCTGGAAACTACAATTTACAATGTTGGGAATTGCTAATAATTATCTTTGGATATATTCCATAATGTGTAACCAATCAAAAACAAAAATTCAAGGAGGTGCAGGTAGCCAGAAAGAGATGAGAATGTGGAATAAGCTCATTCAAGAATACAAACTACCAGTCTGATTCATTTAACATGGAACCACTCCCTTTGGTGATAATATCCTGCAATCTGTATGGACAAATTCTCTCATCATCGGACACCAGGAACTGGTGCATGTGGAAATATACAGTGTTACAGATAAGATAAGATAAAACAAGTCTCCTGTATACTTAAAAGTGTTGGGTGGAGGGGGAGAGGATTAAAAAGAGGAGGAGCAGGAGAAGAATGCACTTTGTTGATCTTTTCCATACAAGGAATTATATATACACTTTCTGGGTGAAATTTTCAAAAATGCTTGGCATTGACTTCAATGCGAGCAGAATTAGGCAAAGCTACACGCTTTTCAAAAGTCCCATCATCAGTCTTTGGTGAACATGTATGATTTTGTTCAATGGCAAAGGAGTTATGCCTGCAAATCCAGAGAATGCATGCTGCCAACCAAATATGCATATTGCTGAAATCTATTCAACTACTTTTCATTACACGTGCTTTGGGTTTCTATGTTTGTTTTTACACGAGTGCTTCATTTTGGGTGTACAGTTATTGCCAAATCCTCATGCCAACAACCCTCAGTCTGAGAAGCAGATAGGCATTGCACCAGAAGCACATCTGAGGAGCAGAATGGCTGCAGTTGGAAACTACTTCTATACTGTATCCCTTATGAAGCTCTATCACCATCGGAAGCTGGGTCACAAACAATTCATTTGTCCAAGACTGGATATTACATAACCTGGATATTGCTCAGGCTAGTGTAATTTGTGGGGGGAAATTCCAGATTTGGCGGATGGGAAAATAAATATTTATTTCCCTTCCCCCCTCCCCAATAGTGCTGTTTGGGTACGTTTGGAATGTTAAAAGTAATCCCAGAAAATTAATTGGTGGATGGAGTGCAAGAGGGGTAGTCAAAGACGTATGATCAATGGTACCATAATTTAATCACCTGAAAAACTTATAAATATCTATTACATTCAGATGGTGAAGTCTTTACGTGCTTTGGGGATTTCTTTGGGTATCAGGTCCTACAGTATATCAATATAGCATCTTTATTTTTATACCAGTTGCTCATATTTTGTAACAGTGGGAGAAGTTAAAGAAAAACATAACTTGTTTCTTTCAATTGTTTTATTTTTCCTGCTGTCTTTAAAAAAAAAAATAGGGGGTGACTGGTTAATTTTCTGCGAGAGGAATGGTTTGGTGAACAGTGCGAACATTTTGTTGTTGAAGAAATTTCTTTTAAAAAGACAGTAGTTTCCACTGAATAGAGATTTAAGTCCATTCCAGCAGTAGCCATGTGATCAGCATCTCCTGGTTTTGGCCTTTCGGACAAGAGCACCCGGGAAGGCTATTTTAGGGGTGTGGGGAGAAAGGGCGCAGTTTTTGTGGATATTGTGTTTTATTTTAGTGTGATAGCAGTTCGTTTTATGTTTGAAATTTTTTTAAAAAAGATTTGCGGTCAGATGATAAATGAGAAGAACACAGAAAATAAGTATGAGCATACGGTAGCCACAAATAGGATAGAAATGACAGAGCGATCATGGAGGTCAAATTATAAGGGACCGATGTAAAGTTATTATGAGTTTTAACAGTGATATCATTAAAAATAAAAACATGTCTGGACAGATTTACTTGAAAGTGTTTATTTCATAATACTGAGCCAAAGGAGTATAGGAAATAGCTCTAGGCCTACAATTAAGAGGACCAGTTATTTAATACTTAGATAGGAATGTTATGTTGTATTGTGCCAGTGTTACAGATAAGATCAAACAAAATATAGGATCCTATTGGTAAGCTAGTGTTAACAAATACTGTCAAATACATTAATTACATATGACTGAGTATTTGACACTAGAGAGAGCCAGGCCAACCTTTTTGAACTTAGGGGCTTAGCTATCGACAGCCATGTCCATATTTAGGCAGCTAAGAATCTGACCTAGATTTCAGAAGTGTTGAACAATGACAACTCCCATTGCTGATCACCCTCGACTCCCATTTTTAATGTTTTTATAAATCAGGACAATTATTTAGGTACCTATGACCCCTCTTCTACAACCTAATGTTAGGGTTGCCAGGTGTCTGGTTTTCGACTGGAACACGTGGTCGAAAATGGACCCAGGCCATTAATAATCCGGTTGACATGGGGCTGGCAGGCTCCTTACACGACTCCGCGTAGTTCCCGGAAACGGTGACATGTCCCTTGATTCCTAGGCATAGCTGTGGGGGTGGTGCCTGCGTGCGGAGGCAGAGTGCACTGCACTGCACAGAGCTGACTGGCTACCCCTCTCCCCTTTCCCGCACCCAACTCCCTCCCGAAGCCCACACCTTCCCCCTGCACCCCAACACTCTGTCCCAGCCCAGAGCCCCCTTCTGCATCCTGAACCCCTCAGAGCACTGCACTTAGGAAGGAAGAATCCCATGCACTGCTACAGGCTGGGGAACGACTGGCTAAGCAGCAGTTCTGCAGAAAAGGACCTGGGGATTGGATATGAGTCAGCAGTGTGCCCTTGTTGCCAAGAAGGCTAACGGCATATTGGGCTGCATTAGTAGGAGCATTGCCAGCAGATCGAGGGAAGTGATTATTCCTCTCTATTTGGCACTGGTGAGGCCACACCTCGAGTATTGCGTCTAGTTTTGGTCCCCCCACTACAGAAGGGGTGTGGACAAATGGGAGAGAGTCCAGCGGAGGGCAACGAAAATGATTAGAGGGCTGGGGCACATGACTTATGAGGAGAGGCTGAGGGAACTGGGGTTATTTAGTCTGCAGAAGAGAAAAGTGAGGGGGGATTTGATAGCAGCCTTCAACTACCTGAAGGGGGGTTCCAAAGAGGATGGAGCTTGACAGGGTGTTCGGTTTTCTGTGATTAAAATGTTGGCAACCCTACCTAACATGTATGTGGGAAGAACCCACCCAAAACCATCCTGGCTAGACAAAGGGGCTCTGCATGGGTGTGCTTGTATGGAGTTGCTTGCAGGATTGAGGCCTAAATAAGCCGTTAGGGGCCTAACAGGCATCCAAGTTTGAACACTTTGGCCTAAGGTTTTTGTTTTTCAGAGAACAGTGAGAGAGTTTCTTTCATTCACTTTGTGTGATTCACGCACCTGTCTTTTCCCAAGTTTTTTCTCATGTTGGTGCTGGTTTGGCTCATTTAGGGTTTTCAGATTGTTTTCTACTTGATCCGTGGCTTGCTGGAAGACTCTCCTCCACCTCTACCTGTGCTGACGAATACCAATTCGGGGTCGTTTACATGGAAGAGTGAAAAACTTTACCATAAACAGAAAACAGCCACATAAACATTGCAAGACTAAGGAGGGCCAAGTTTCCATGGAGAAAGGCCTCAAGATCAATTCTACAATTCTAATGAGTATTCAACAAAGAGGCAAATCTGTGACCCAGAGGCTAGGCTGTGGCTCACTGCTTTAACAGAGAGATCAATGCAGAAAACATCTGGAGCCAGAGAGTCATTCACTACATTAAAACAAGTAGTTTCAGGCTACTTTAATTTTAACATCTGCCTATTGCAAAAAAAAACAACACTATTATGATTCTCCAGCTGCTGTATTAGATTGATAGAGCCAGGGAAAACCTAACTATTTTTAAGCACTGTTTATTTTCAAATAATCGCACTAAATTGCAATTGGCTCTGTCAATTAAACATTATTTAGGATACTTTTTTTCTGATCTGTCACATCCGCTTCAGAGCTTTATCTGTGAAAACTTACATGTGGTCACTACCGTCTGTGCAACAAACAGTGAATTACTGCTTCTTTCAATCTCACACAATCTTGCCTTAAGAGAATTACAATCTTTCTCCCATCTAGAAGGTACATGGGAAATGCTGTCCGCCTGTGTAACAACATTCAACTACATTGGACTGTTATTATTCCCATCATTCTTTGCAGAACCAAAGAGAAGAGAAGCCAGATTTAAAATGCCCAGCAGATGCTCTATCAGGGAAACATAGATTGCTTAACCTCTTTGCTATGCAGTACAGACAGTACAGATTCTCTGCATATACTTTGTGGGGCGGGAGGGGAGGGGAGACAGGGGGATAAAGTGCCAAACTTGTCATATCCAAACTTTATTCTGAAATTTACAAATATGTATAGTGGACACTGAGCTCCCGATGATCTGATCATGACTTTGTGGCATGCAGGGCATGAACCCCCATGTACAGTTTTTTCACTTTTAAAACATATTTCAGAGATCAATTCTAATTTTGTTAGTTGTCAGTATCATCTTTTCCAGGATATTGTTTTGTGAAACAGTATCGTAAATGGCAATGCTGACAGACTAGACACAGCTTGTTTATTTCCTTGAGAGCGCTGCCTACAATTTTCATTCATGTCTTCTAGGACTAGTGACTCTGCTATACTTAATGCTGTGAATAATTTCATAAAAGCAGCATCGCTTTCAACAAGAGGTTAGAGGCAGGCAAGAAGAATGCTAGAGTAAATGGAATGACAATTATTCATACCAAGAGACAAATTATATCCTTTTTATGCAATTTATAGCACGATAGTGGGGATTACCTCCCTCCCTATGAAGCAGAATTAGAGTCAGGATCTTGTTTTGGAAACTGTTCTCGTTTACTGTATGCAGGCACGTTCATGGCAATCTATACTGTCAGAGTGAAAATAAGAATAGGTCATTTAGAAGATGAAACAGCCTTAGCAGGAGAACTTCAGGAAGGTGGAAATAGAGGAACGCATAGCCCTAAGATTAGCAACATTCCTGCCTTGAAGATGACAAACGTACAGGGTCTGATTTTTCAAAGAATCAGATGTTCAAATGTGCATGTGTCTGTTAACGTACAGACAATTACTCTTGCAAACCAGATATTTTCACACACAGGTGACCAGTTATGTATTTCGATACCATTTGCATGCACATCATGTAGTACTTACATTTGGCTGTGCCCAAAGGCTCCAGTCAAAATCAGGACCAGTCACCACACAAACATAGCAGTAGACAGTTATTCCCTCAATGAGTGTAAACATCTAGGAAGGAACTGAAACACAAGGAGTTTGCCTTATCCAAGATCACAGCAGGTCAGTGCCACACCTGAGAACAGAATCTAGATCGCCCAACTCTGCCAAAATGTTCTAATCCAGCAGCTCCTGCTGAATCCTGATAATTGTTGGCATAAGTGTATGCAGATGCGTTCATGTGCATGGTTTGAAAACCAGATCAATAATTAACAATACTTGCTTTCCCCCAGTTGTGTTCTGGCTTCCACATCGTCTCGATATTTTGTGCCAAATTTTCCATTCTTTGATTTTTTTTATTCATTCCAGTTTGCACTGATTGTGAAGATCTTAAAAACACAAATGATTATTTCAATTCTTATTAAACTTTCAGTCTTGGAAAATAAACAGATCAGACCAACGTAAGCCAGTTTGTGAGCAAGGAACAAGCCGCTGGGCTTCACTTCTGCGCTGCAAGGCTGGGGATGGAAACTAAAGAGCCTGTCCACATGCACACACAATTTTTGTGCAACTAAGCCAGTTACATTGGAGATGTACCCCAAAGAATCACCTAGCCAACCCTTCCCAAAAACCTAAAGCTGGCCCTTTGCCCTGCGACACAATACTGATTGAAAGGAGTCAGTTACATTGGTGGCAAAGTAGCAGCATAAAAATGTTTCAGAGAACAGCCCCCAAAATGCTAAAGCCATCTTCTACAACTGTAATGCACCACAGCTAATGGCCACCCACCTCTGCAAATGCTCCTTTCCAAAGCCAAGTCACCCCTTTGTTAAGCAAACTCTCATGGAGAAAAGTGAGGGATAGACAGTCTGGGAGGATCAAGTTTTCCAATTGGTGTCATATTGGAGAGTTTCAATGAATGGTGAAGCAAAGGCCTCCTGATGCTGCCCTTTATACAGTCCTTGTGAACTCTGTTGGCCAAGCAGAGTCAGGCTTCACCCAAGTGAACAGCATTTCTAACTTTTTTGTTAAAGGGGTCAAATTGCGAACGAATACTATATACTAAAATACTGTTTCCCAGTTAGAAGGCAGCAAGTATTAATTGATAGCAACAGAGTTGTTTTGATCTAGCTTCCGTCTCTCCTCTAATCATAGAATATTAGGGTTGGAAGAGACCTCAGGAGGTCATCTAGTCCAATCCCCTGCTCAAAGCAGGACCAACACCAACTAACTCATCCTAGCCAAAACTGGACACAATACTCCAGGTATGGCCTCACCAGTGCCGAATAGAGGGGAATAAACACTTCCCTCGATCTGCTGGCAATGCTTCTACTAATACAGTCCAATATGCTACTAGCCTTGGCAACAAGGGCACACTGCTGACTCACATCCAGCTTCTCATCCATTGTAATCCCCAGATCCTTTTCTGCAGAAGTGCTTCTTAGCCAGTCGGTCCCCAGCCAGTAGCAGTGCATGGGATTCTTCCTTCCTAAGTGCAGGACTCTGCACTTGTTCTTGTTGAACCTCATCAGATTTCTTTTGGCCCAATCCTCCAATTTGTCTAGGTCACTCCGGACCCTATCCCTACCCTCCAGTGTATCTACCTCTCCCCCCAGCTTAGTGTCATCTGCAAACTTGCTGAGGGTGCAATTCATCCCATCATCCAATCATTAATAAAGATGTTGAACAAAACCGGCCCCTGGGGCACTCCACTTGATACGAGCTGCCAACTAGACATCAAGCCGTTGATCGCTACCCGTTGAGCCCGACAATCTAGCCAGCTTTCTATCCACTTTATATAACTGACATGCCCATGCAATTCTCCCATTTTATTGAGCACAAAATGCTACAAATAAAGGTTGTGTGTGTGTATTAAAGAAAGCTTGCTATTAGATCCATATTGTGTATAGAATATACACAGTAGTAGCCACAGAGTCAGTCTGTGATAGCTTAGCATTGTCAGGGAGCCCTGGTCTACACTAGAAAATTAGGTCAGCCTAAGTGTGCTCAGGGATGTGAAAATCCACACTCCTGAGTGATGTAGTTAAGCCAGCCTACGTCCTTGTGTAGGCATCACTAGGTTGATTGAAGAATGTTTCCATTGCCTAGCTACTGCCCCACGGGGCGGTGAATTACCTATGCCCAGAGGAGAATAGCATCTACCCTGAAGTACTGCAATGACACAGTTGTGTCGCTGTAATGTTTGAAGGGTAGATATGCCCTAATTCTCACGCCCCCCCTTCCACATTTTAATTAAAAAAAAAAAAAAAAGCCCTCACTATACAATTGCTTTCACAGCATGATATTAATAATTAAAGGCTGGGTATCCAGCCAGCCCATGCCTAGATGGGGAAAAGTGCAAGGAGTTTGTCGTATCTTGTACCTCTGCATGTGGCCTGGCCGCAGTCCAAATATGCTACTCGGGTGCTGCAGTCAGTGACACAAGAGCAGTGCCTGGCAGCCCCTAGGAGGAATTATGCACCACTTCTGTGTGGATAGGACAAAATGTAAGCTGACAGTAAAACTGGGCAGGCTGCAGTACTCAACTCTTATGCCATTTCCTCATTCCTTTCCTCTAGTCCTCCATAACTATTTCTACCATTTTGCTACAAAAGAGCCAACAAATGCAGGAAGCAAACTGCAACAGAAATACGCATCACAAGGAGAACTTTCCGAAGTGATGGCACAGATACAGCCAGGAGATTTACTGGCTACTAATCAAGAGTGTGGCAAAAAATCAAAACTATTAAGAGTCTCTAAATTGCTCCTCCCTTTCCCCTCAGTTCACAGAGTGGCAGGTAACTGGGAGGATATTGCTTTGCAGTAGAAGAATTTCAACTCAGGAAACTCACTTCACTTCAAAATCTCCAGCACTGTTGGTGCAAGATGATTATTGCTGGTGTGTAGGAAGGGAAGTCCAATCACTCCTCCAGCTGATGCCTCCAGAACCAAACTGCAGAAGTAACACTTACAGTGTAGTCATCACTGAAAGGATCAAGAGAACGCTCTTCCGCTGCATCTGTATCTTCGGTATTAGGACACTACATTGCTCTAGACTATGTCAGCCTCCACTTGAGTTAATTAGCATTATTTGTTTAGCATCAATGATACGTTCAGCACTGTACCGACACACAGATGCAGACAGTCCTCTGCCATGAAGAGCTTGCCATTAGAGCAAATTAATATTTTTCATGAAAATATTAATGAAAATTTTGAAAAAACCTTCAAATTTCATGAAAAGTGCTCATTATTTTACATCTACTTCTATCTCCAAATTTAAAAGACAGATGTAGAAAAAACAAAATGTACTATGAAGCCCAGAAGAAGGACTAGGGTTCTATTTGGAATTTGTGTGTGGAGAGAGGGGGTGTTAATTACAGTTAAGAGAATTAGGTTGCACTTGGGTGCGACTAGGCCTCCAATTTTGCATCCACAATTGTTTGCGGACTCAGTTCATCTCTCTCCTTGACATCCTGCTTCATGGTATTAATGCTAGAACTCTCCATTATTTGCGCCTTAATTCTCAAGAAGGGCATTACAGGTACTCTTTATGGCCTCTGTTAACCTCTGAGACATGAACTGCAGCAAGTTGGGGGCCTCAATCCAGTTCCCAGCAGACAGATGTTCATACACAATTGACACTAATTTGCAACCTTGTGGTGGCAGCAAGGTCAAGGATTAAATGAGCATGAACTACCCTCTAACCTTTAGGGGTGGCTCCTGCAGCTCGGGGTTGGCAGGGCTGAATGGGGAAGCTGACTCTGCCACGGCCCGTGCAGTCACTGTTCTCAGAACAGGAACATGCTGGAAAAGGCGCTTAGCTTCTCTTGCAGAGTTTTCCTCCTTATTCAGTAGGCAGGAGTGCTGCATTTCTAAAAGATGATTTGAGGAGAGCTGAAACACGGATATCTTCCTCCCCACCTGTTGCATCCACCAAGCAAAGTATTAACAACTTCAACAGAACTTTATTTACAGTGGAAGTCTCTTTTCCAAGCTGTAGCTGCACACTCTGTAACTCTCCCAGCCTCCTCAACTCCTCCCCCCTCCTTCCTGTTTCCTGTTCTTTCAGACTCCCAACAGCCAGTGCTCCCAGTTCTAATCATCACATGCAGCAGCTAAACACCCCCCCCCATAAAAAAATAACAGTATTGAATAAAGTCAGCAATGCTTCAAGGGAGGAAGTGGGCAGGCAAGGGCTGCGAGTGATGAGGAGACAGCTGGAAGGAACACCCCTTTCAGAGAGTGAAAGAGCACACAAGAGCAAGCACATGTGCTGCTGTGTTATTCTGCTACAATGGGCAAAGGGGGGAACTTTGTGGCTGCAAAATTCTGCCTGTTGCAGAAGAAGCGACGGGGAGGGGAATAATAATAATCCAGGTGAAGCTTGAATGACCCTCCTCACTGGAGAGAGAGGAAAGAAGAAGAATTTTAAAGAATCCTCAGCTATGGTCCCTGTGCACTGCTCTGGCTTAGAAGAGATATTGGGTCATGCCTGAGTGGAAGGGGATGTGACTGGGATATTGCTTCAATCTGACTTGAAGAAGAGCTCTGTGCGCACTCAAACGCTTGTCTCTCTCACCAACAGAAATTAGTCCATTAAAAGATATTACCTCATCCCCCCTTGTTTCTCTGATTCCCAACTACTCTAATTTATGCAGGGGTTGAACAGACAGCCTCAGGGATTCTGGAAGCACATAGGGGGTGCATAATCCTCTTTGGTCTCCCCATGCCATGTCCCATGCTAACCACAGCTCAGCCAGACCCAGCAATGGGGTATCACGTATGATCCATAATAGTTCATCATTCCCAACCAGGAGGAGAAGTTACTGACAGAACTGTCCCAACTTTATCTCAACAGAAGAAGGAGGACAGACGGAGACAATAAATCGCAAAAATATTTGAAAAATGGAGAAAAAAAAAAACCCCACTGAGCACAAAAAGATTCCACTGTGCCATGCTTTTAAATCAGACCAAAATATTGGCAAGGTGCCTCCCTGGGGAAGGCAGTTTGCCGGAATGTTCCCTTGGGCAGCTAATATCCCACACACAATGGGCAATAGAAACTAACCCCAAATATCTGAAGGTTTGCTTTTAAAAATATTGTTACCATATTTAAAAAAAACAAGTATGATTTTATTCTTTCATACAGCAACCATTAAAACATTCCTCATTTCCACAAGCAACCACTGTAACGGCTTCTCTTCATGGTCCTTCTGTTGTAGTGTATGTATTTACATAAGTCTGTGTAAGTCCAAAGAATTCCTCCAGTCATTGAAGTTCTATGCCAGGTGCTTGTAAGGATTAACCTTGCAAAGACTTGAACAGATTGGGGATGGGGGATGTCTACAAATTGCTTTCAAATCCAGTTCTTAGAGTGGATGATAACTGATATGGTTGGAGAGAGTTAAAGAAAAGCCTCTCTCGTGTGTCCATATTTGAGCATTTCTATACTATCGTTTCCTGTTTTACACTGGAGCACAGCTTAAGCCAAGGGGTTAAGATGTGACAGTTCTTCATGACATAATGTTGTAAAAAGGATCCTTTTTGTTGAGGAAAGCAGGGAGAGGTTATGTTTTTCCAATATTACCACGAGAGATTTCATCATGCTGAAAAGCCCGATTTGTTCCTTGCTATCAGTAATTGATAAGGTCATGGAAAATGTGAGGCAAAGAAACAGATTCGGGAATTTTTTTTAATATTATGGCTGGAAAGCCTTCTATCTAAGAGTGCACACTCCCTCTGGATTGAGCCTTTGTAAGTTTTCCCACAAACGGTTTCTGCTGACTAGAAATTGATTAATGAGTTCAGATACACAAGTTGTCACTAGAAAATAGCCACTGAGATGCTGGTCAGTTATCACTAGCCTCAGGGTCAAGGAAGACTGTGGGCCAGCTTAGCTGAAAAGACAGCAGCCTTCATTTGTCTTCTCACTAACTTCATTTCAGCTGTGCCTGCTGGCGCTGGTGCCGTTAAGGATCTGCCACCATTTTTATGATTAACCCGGATTTAGAGGGCTTTCTGACGAGGCTACAAAAAATCCTTTTGGGCTAAAATTTAATAGGCCTGATTCTCCATTGCCTTGCAGCTTGCAGAGTCATTGATACTTGTGTGGAATGAGGACAAAGTCAAAAATCGGGTAGCATGTTACACCCACTGGTGATGTCATTGCAATACCGGTACTAAACACTCCCCTCTGTCAGTGTTATGAAAGCCGCTATTTCCGCAGGAGAGTGCACGGTGTGGTATCATCAGCTGGTGTAGGAGGGCATAGCTCCATTCACTTCAATGGGGATATCCTGATTTATGCTAGCTGAAAATCTGGCCCTGTATCTGGTTTTAGGTGTACACAAGTAGTCATATTTAAGTACCTCACTTAAGTGGAGATCCAGTGCGCTTCATGGGGTCTCTACTCCCCCCACTGGAGGAGTGTGCCTCTGCTGGGGAGCAGTCAGGTGGCTTCTCATGTTTGAGAACTGTTTCCCAGTTATATCATCCCTACCTGCCACTTGAGTACATGTCTCAGACTCGGTAGGTAGGTGTGTAACCGAAGGAGCAGAGAGGCCACACAACAGAGAGATCCAACTCCCCATTTTTGTGATGACTCTCATCTTGGCTGAAGCACCAGAGACAGAATCAGGCACCTCAGAGCTAAAGCCATGAATCTCCAGGGGTTGAATTCAAGAGCCAGGCTCCTGACTGGGCAGCAGAACATCCTCTGTGCACTGGATACTGAAGGGATGCATTGGCATACACTGATCAGCATCTACACGAATTCTCCAGAAAAGGAGATAAGCATTAGTGCTCTGCTTTCCCTGTTGAACTGTGCACCATACTGTATCATATAACCTGGTTTCTGTCCCCAGAAAGTTAAGGAATTGGGGGAATGGCTGTGAAATCAGTGATAGCAGGTGGGGAAAGGGGAGGACTGAGCACAAACAGCTCTCTCTTTTCCCTTAGGACAGTGAGGGGCTTCTGGTTTTAAGGTATCGTAAGTACATTTAGCACAGTCTGAAAAAAGGTACTAGATTGACAATCCTGGAGAATGAAATTCTCTGTCAACAAACAGTCAGCCTGGGCAGTGGAATTTATCCCTCACTTGTCAATCTGCCTCAGACCTGACTGAGAGTTATTACCCATAGGGGTAAGAAAAATACAAGCAGTGTCCCTGCCTATTCAATCCCTGTCCTCTGGGGGCCAATTAGTGGAGTTAGTTTAGTGGTAGGTTGTAAAGTGGACACTTGTCTTTTAGGAACGGGACTAAGACCATCAAATTACTGTTATGAAAGCAATTAGCCAGCCATCAGGTAGTAACAGCCATCCTCTGCTGGGTTCAAACTGGCATCTTCAAGATGAAAGGCACTATATCCAGTTACCAATCGCTGAGTCCCACTACAGCAATGTTTACATTCTGATTTGAATCTATTAACACTAGGGCATTTAAAGAGAAAGTTGAAATTTCATCCTCAAACCACCCTCTGGTGCACAGTCTCTAATTTTTGTAAAAAAGACCAAGCTAAGCAGGGTATTGAAAATAAAGGCCTACCAAAAAAGTCATCAATTTCTGTTTCAGTACCCTCATTCCTACGTTCAATCAGTCAGTATCTGGTTCAATAAAGTATTGGACATATTATATTGCTACCCAGACACTGGTAAATACTTTTGTTGAGTTTACTATCACAAAGTCTACTTTCCCTTGATCACCATTGGGAACTGGATTGTTTTGTTGCAGATTGTTTTGGTCTATAGGTTCATCATCATCATACACCATTTACTTTGAACTTCAGGTTTTTTTGTCATTTAATTTAATTGTGACATGTTATACATGTCGTCCTTTTGTTTCCTACTCAAAAAAATAAAATAAAAACAAATAAATAAAATAAAGAGAGAGAAAGAAACAAGTTAAATTATGAACCAGATTAAACTAGGGACAAAATTTATCCCGATGATGACTTGCACACATGCACACATCATTTATCCATTTAAATTTAAAAGACAGTAAACTATCAGCTCTGTTCACCCATTGAGAAATCAGGCTCCAGGTAGCCAAAAAAGTAATTTCCCGGTAGCTATTCATGGCATGGTAGTCATTCTAGAACACTGTAGGATCACTTTTGTGGTCAGGGTGATTCTTTTAGTTTTTTTTTTTTTTTTTTTTTTATGATTTTCTGTTTTGCTCAGCTGTTTTCTAACCCATTTATATCATTTTGGATCTGATGCCTAGCTAAGGTTATGCTAACAGTTCTGTAATTGTAAGCCTAAAATATAAAGTGAAAGGCTCAGGTTTGTGTATTTTTCTTCAGACTTTCTGTTCTGATGCTCTATTTTCTCTGAGGATTCTTTGTTCCTATTCTGTCTTTGCTGAGTAGATGCAAGTTCTCTAGAGGCTTCTTCAAGCAGAAAAATTATAACATGAAAGTTATTTTACAGGTGTGTATGCAGATTGATTTGGAGATGCATTTCACTCAGTACACAGATGTACAGACACACACACTTAGTAGTGCCCTGCCTTTGTGCTTCAAGAACCAGAGCTGAACTATTATTAGTTAATATTTTAGTCATTAGAATGTGATCCCAAAACCATTGACTTCCAATGGTCTTGGAATGAGACCCTTAATCATTGGGGCTAGCTATCAGACTCCACTGATTGGGATAAATTGTGTCATCAGATGGGTGTACATTGTTCCCACAGAAGACAGAGTGGGGAGACATACATATATCTGGGGGTAGAGGATGTGCTCCTTTGATGGCTCATACAGTAGCTGTAATTACACATTTCTGAATAAGGCAGCAATTCTTTTGACTTCAAACAAAAATGATTTTTGTTTCACTATGTAGGTATTATAAAGAAAGGACCTAACTATTAGAAGGAGGACGGTCTTGTGGTTAAACCACTAGGTAAGAGGGCAGAGGGTCTGGGTTCAGTTACCAGTTTTGCCATCAACCTCCTGTGTAAGCTTCGGCAACGCAATTGACCTGTTTGTGCCTCAATTCCGTATTGGCAATAATACTTCCTTTTTTTAAGTGGATAAATCCATTAATCCTTGTGAATGTACCAAGGAGACATGCACCCCAGAAAAGCCACCAAGTCTGCCACTCTCTACTGAACTGGCAATACAATATCCTGCAGCAGAACTGCAGTTTTAGTACGTAGTGCTACAGCAACTTATAATGTAGAACTGACAGAAATCAGTGGGAGTTCTGTGGAACGAGGCTCCAATATTGCATTTCATATGCGCTCAAAACCTCGAGCTGCTGTGTGAAGGACAAGGGTTACAGTAAAATATTGTTTGTTGCCTACACATCAGAGGGTCCTGGTAAAACTCCAGCACATCCTTTCCACTCAAATCCTCCCACCAATGCCTGAGCTGGCCAAGGTCTTCTTTGCTTCTTGTGCTAAATTACCGTCTAACCTTGCTGTTCAATAGTAAACTGTTGCCACATGCCACACCAGCGATGGCTGAAGTGATGCTTGTTGTATATAAGCACTTTAGCTTGTATGTTAATAAAGGGCTTTGGAATCCCTCGGGATGAAAGGTGCTACCATAGATAAATGTCAAATAATATTACAAATATTCAGTTCTTTGTTCTTAATTCCCACGAATTTAGCTTTTACAAGATTACTTCAACAAGCAGGACTTGTGATGCACTGTGATATAATGCTGTGGACCTCAATGGTATAAGAGAAAATAAGGGAACCAGATGAACCAAATTTGATGGCTGGGCATTCTGGGTTTAGGAGTAGGCAACTTGTTACAAGTAGTAATGGGACACTTTGAGGGATTCTTTGTTAGGCTCCTTCTCTCTCTGGGACAGATGCTGAGAAGGAGTCCTCAATCCTGCACCCATTTAAGTCAATGGGAGTTTATTCATTAACCTAAATGGGTCCAGGGTCAGGCCCTATTTGCACTATGCTTAGACACCTAAGTGACTTCAGTTAAAACATGCTAACATGCCTAAATCCCACTTTTGAGAATGACTAAAGCACCAAAGGCCAGATTTTTAAAGGTCTTTGGGCTCCTAAAAATGCAATAATGCCTAGGGGCCTGACTCTTATTGAAATCAGTAGGAATTAGGTACCTACCCAGGTGCTTTTGAAAAGCACAGTAGGCACCTATCTGCATCAATACCTAAATACCTGGCTCTTAGGAGCTTAAGACCCATTGACTTTTAATAAGACTGAGACTTTTAAGTGCCTAAATCACTTTCCAAAATGGGATTTAGACTGGTAGATCACTTAAGTGTTCTTGAAAAATTTTACTCGTAATGTCCTATAGCCATTTCATGTGCAGGTCTTCAGATTTGTACTGCAAATCTGACCAGTTTAAAAAGACAGTTATAACTTAGTCATGCCAAAAACTTCACGTAGAATTAATCGTATTCAAAACACACTAACATTTTTGTGACTTTCTCTAGCTATCTACAAAAATAAAAGCAGCCAACTAAGTAAAATTATTTTTGTATGTAAAAAGCAAGTTTGACACTAAATTGAGAAATACACAACAAATGCATATAGAAAAATGCAGAATTTATTCAAGTGGAGACACCAGTTCGCACCCCTCCCCACCAGTGATCCCAGCTAAGTATGATAAAAAAGATGCTGTTATGTGTGTGTGTGTGTGTGTGTGTGTGTGTGTGTGATAGTGATATCTTGGCTATTGTGAACTTAGCATCTCATATTTTAAAGAGGGTACACACACCCCGTTCTCACTGGAAATAGGGGATCTGTAGTTATAATAATAGTCAGACAAAAAGCACATAGGCCTGCGTAGCTTCTTTGGGATTATTTTCATTAGATGTCATAAAGTCCCTGGGTACTTGTACAATCAGTAACACTTCACAGAGCCTTCCGTCCTAACAAATAATTAGCTAAAATTGAACCAGAGATTTCTTACATGCATGTCATAGCATTGATATGAATAATGAGGCAAAAGGTTAACAGAGGGTCATAGACAGCTCCCCATCTTCAAGCTTATTTATTCAGTGAAATGAGAAATTGATCACATTATTTCGTACAGAAGAACCTGATTCATTACAATCAGCTCTGAATTGGCAGTTTTGGCTTTAGGCAATTTCAGAACATTACTTATGCTTAAATAGCCAGTGGTAAGGTCATTTTACAACTTGTTATCACCTCTCTGACCCTTTCATGACCAATATCCCCAAAAGGTGAAAGCATGCATGAAAAATGACAAAAGCATAATTATAATATAACTAACAGTATATGGACAATTAGACAAGTTGGACTGAACAAAAAGAAGCCCAGGGTTGACCCTGAATTAGTACACTAGATCTGGGTAAAAGGCACCAGGAGTACATTACCCACTCCAAGGATACCCACTTCACAGGTACCCGTCATTCAGCTGTTAGCAAAGTAAGGGTTGTTCTAGTGCTGCCTGCTGGGTTAACTGGCTCTGAGACGGGTTTTTTTTAATGGAGTCGGGATGGTAACATCAGGACACTATGGTGGAGCAGGCTATTGCTTTTCAGATAGGAGTAGCAAGAATCGCCATATTCCTGGAGGCATAATGATTTACAAAGCCACAAGGTTTTCATCCACTACTTCCAGAGCACTGTAGAGGAGTCATTCACCATCAGCCAGCGTGCCCCCTCATGGCCACGTGTGGTGTAGAGCCTCTTCAGCTCTGGCTCCCCCTTCTCAATTGTCACTCCAAGCCATGGGTAGCTTGCCTCTTTTCATCTCACAGCCCTCTGACTGGGGCACTTACAGTCCCACCCCTACGGAGATAATAAAGGATCCAGTAAAGCAGAATTCTAATGATCTTCTCCCAGATCTTCAACCCCACCTTAATTTCGACAGCCCTTGACCCCTTTAAGCCTTTTTTTTTTTTGGCAGAGAGGAGCACCTCACAGGGTAGGATTTCTTCTTTCAGTTATCTGGGGAGCTCTCTCCCTAAATTCCCTTTTCCTGGGAGTTCTCCTCCCTCCAGGAGGCTTCTCCTTCTAGAAGCAGCTTTTATCTCAGCTGTTGCTGGTCAGCCATTTAGTCACAGCTGGTTCCACTGTCAATTAAACCCTCACTGGCTCCTTCCATGTGGGATTCATACACCCCATTCAGCACTCAAGGCGCTCCCTTTCCACTAATACGCAGAGCCATAATGCAGCCCCTATTGTTAAAAACTAGGTTGCTTTTATTCTACAGACCGTTCACAAAGGCTTTCATTAAATAGATGTATCTTTGGCCAAAGTCTTTAAGTACAGGATACTCCGTGAGATAGAGAATGATAACAGAGCCACTTCCGGATGAAGGCGCTAACCGTATTTCTCAGAGAGCAACCCTGACTAAGCTCCCAACTCTTGCAAGACCGATTTTGAATCCAGCAGGAGCTATTCTTCTGGACAGCTTGAGGTACATGATCACTACACTGCCAGAACCAAACGTATCATGGAAACGCACTGTGTGAACATGTCCTGGAAGGCACAGCATTATGAAAACCCATTATTAAGGGGACACTGCAGACGCTGCTTGGCTCTAAACTTGATGGCATGTGTACATTGAATCATTACAAAGTTCCCTTTTAAAACAAAAGTATGTAATTCTTTTTCTTTTCTTTTTTTGGCAAAACTAAACCACAATCATATTATGCACCCCATTGTGTGTTACAAATAGAGTAGTGAGAAAATTTTAAGAAGTGAGCTTTGATGTTTGAGAACAGAGAAAAAACACAGAGCTCTGGCTGATTTATGACAAAAGAGTGTAAATTACTGTTGAATTAAAAGCTTACCATATGACATTCGTTAAAATCACTATTGGACAGCCACAAGTATGAAAAACATACTTCTACATTTCCCTTAAAATACCTTTTTTCATTGATGTCTATAAGCTGTGATGTCAAAAAGGCATTGTCACCATCTCAAAGCATTAGAAAGAGAAAGTTATTATTTTATAAATTCTGGTTAACTTGGAAACAATCTGTTCAAGGAAATACTCTGATATGAACATATAGTCTGTGGAGAAATTTTTCAAAACAATGTAAGTCCCATTTTCAGAAGTGTATTAGGCACTTACAAATCCCATAAACTTTCAATGAGACTTTGGCTAAGTCACCTTAGGCCCTTTTGAAAATTTTATCCCATGTTTCTGCATTGAGCTTGAACGAGTGGCAGCATAGTGCTTTGCTGCTATACTACTAAATCGGAAGTCAGATTTTAAGAATAGATTTAGAGGGCATCTAATGGTCCGGCAACAGTTTTCACCAGCACTTTTCCATATACCAACATGATGGGTTATGGATAATTTCTGTGCTTAAAAGGAAAAGAAAAAAGTCCAAAATTGGACAGCAATTAATATAGACACAAACAGCTTCCGTATCTTCATTTGATACAAAAATTGTTGAGCTATGAGAAGTGACAGAAAACTGCAGAATTTGCTAAAATCAAGTTAAGAATAGTTTAACATCGTGTTGAAACAATCATAGTATGAGTCAATTAATGACAATGTGCTGGTTGCTTATTGCGATGTGGATCCCTGCCTACTAGAAACTGGACTGACACCACCAAGTCAAAGGTTACTTATCTTCAGGCTGCATAATCCAGTGGAATTTTGGTTAAACAATTATAAGGGGTGGGAAATGTTTCATTTTTTGTGGGGAAGAAAGGAAGGGCAAAACACCTGGTTAAATAAATGAAAAAAAAGGACTGAATCTCCACAGAAACATTTGTGTTTCACTATTGGGCACTAGACATGTAAACACTTATGCATGTGCATAAATGTATGCACCTGTAGCCCCGCTGACCACTTATGTAAAATTAAACATGTGAGGAAATGTTTGCAGGATCAAGGTCTGGAAACAGTGGGTTGTGCAGGTTCTGTACTTTTCTTTGCAATTTATCTATCATTTTTGTAAAGATCCAAGCCAACATCATCACACAAAGTATTACTAAATGCCTTACACACTATTTTATTGCTCAATATCTCTAAAACGTGTCTGTGTTAAATTAGATCGCATAATTGTAAGTGTTTTAAATAGACTCCACCCTCCAAGGCCTATGTCATTAGAAGACTGCATTACAGGGCTTATAAAAATCCCTATCTGATAGAAAAGTGCTGCACCCTGGCTCTCAGCTCTGTTATAATACTCACACTCTTTTATTATTATTTTAAATGACAACCAAGAGGATGCCAGGCATTTTACAGCCATATAAAGGATGATCTCTGTCCCAAAGAACTTGTAGTCTATGGCTACGTAGTTCCAACATTGGGCAGAACCCCTCATTTATACTGTTTTTCTTGCAGGATCAGGGTCCAATCCTGCAACGGCTTCAGCTGTTCAATAATGTAACATTACTTATGTGCTTAAAGCTTACCAAGATCTAAAGACAGAATACAGACAATGGCTCAGCCAGCAAGAGACTTTTTTTTTTTTTGTATCCTTAGCCAATTTTTCTCAATGGTATCTTTGCCCAGGTCTAGAATGATGGCTATCTTTGGCCCCAGTTCAATAAAAATCAATACTTTTGTTACTGCTGTCACATAATTGTTCTGTTTAAAGACATTACAGCACTAAGGTTGGCTGGAATGTATTTTCATTGAAGCTAAAAACCTTTCATGAAGACATATAGATTTCAACATAGTTTTGGTTTGGGATGGTTTCCAAGGTTCAGGGTGGACCTTCTTATCACTTCTGACCAAGGAGAGAGATGAGAACGAGATGCAAAAATCGAAAACCTGCAGTTTTGATCCAAAAAAACTGATTTTTTGATAATTCTGTTTCACGAAAATATTTGAAAGGTTGTGTTTTCATTTCAGTGTGGAACAAAAACAAACTTCTAAACCTTGAATGGAATTAAGTATCAGAGGGGTAGCCGTGTTAGTCTGAATCTGTAAAAAGCAACAGAGGGTCCTGTGGCACCTTTAAGACTAACAGAAGTATTGGGAGCATAAGCTTTCGTGGGTAAGAACCTCACTTCTTCAGATGCAAGTAATGGAAATCTCCAGAGGCAGGTATAAATCAGTATGGAGATAACACCAAGGGAGGAGAACCTTAAGCATATTCTCACCAGCAACCACGCACCGCACCATAACAACTCTAACTCAGGAACCAACCCATGCAACAAACCTCGATGCCAACTCTGCCCACATATCTACACCAGCAACACCATCACAGGACCTAACCAGATCAGCTACAACATCACCGGCTCATTCACCTACACATCCACCAATGTTATATATGCCAGCATGTGCCAGCAATGCCCCTCTGCTATGTACATTGGCCAAACTGGACAGTCACTACGCAAGAGGATAAATGGACACAAGTCAGATATCAGGAATGGCAATATACAAAAACTTGTAGGAGAACCCTTCAACCTCCCTGGCCACACAATAGCAGATGTAAAGGTAGCCATCTTACAGCAAAAAAACTTCAGGACCAAACTCCAAAGAGAAACTGCTGAGCTCCAGTTCATTTGCAAATTTGACACCATCAGATCAGGATTAAACAAAGACTGTGAATGGCTATCCAACTACAGAAGCAGTTTCTCCTCCCTTGGTGTTCACACCTCAGCTGCTAACAGAGCACCTCACCCTCCCTGATTGAACTAACCTCGTTATCTCCATACTGATTTATACCTGCCTCTGGAGATTTCCATAACTTGCATCTGAAGAAGTGAGGTTCTTACCCACGAAAGCTTATGCTCCCAATACTTCTGTTAGTCTTAAAGGTGCCACAGGACCCTCTGTTGCTTTTTGATTGGAATTGTCATCCTCCAGCCAGCGCTAGATGCTGAACAATGTTACATCAGCTACAAGCACCATGGGCCTAAAAAGCAATGAACGTACTGCTTCTGTACATCCTTCCTCTTCCAAAAGGTTCCTAAACCTCTATAATAAATTTAGATATTTCATTTTAGAGACTAGAAGATTCCATAATGAGTTAAGCCTCTTTACAGTCTATTTTAATAAAGCACAGCTTTCAATATATATAGAGGCTATAAAACATGCAGGTTGCAGCAATAATATGTTTAGTAGCCTTGCTTGATAAAGTGGAAATGTTTGCATGTTTCAGATTACGAGCAATTTAAAGTAGGAAGTAAGCAAACTAGCTCTTGTGTTATGAAGCTTGACATTGTTAAGCCTTAAGAGAACACATACTTCAAAGTCATAGAGACTGAAATATGCCCTATAAGCTTGGCAAGAGGAGCAATGCCACAATGATGTACTACACAACGAAAATCACCGTAAACTTCCATTCCGATGCAATGTCTCCGAGCTATCAACTAAAAATCTACAGTAAGTGTTATTTTTAAAATTAATTCCTTATTCATTTTCATATGAAAACATCAACACAAAGGAAACACAGAGATGTTTTCCAAAGAATATTAAACAAGGAAAATAATCCCTGTAAATTATAAATAATAATAAAAATCACTAATATTTAAATTAATATATTCAGAAGTATTATTTGATGTAATAACTAATTCCCAAAGAATCACAATACATTTCTGTCCATCTCCTGTCTTCCCTGCATTACCATAAGTATGAACACTTTTCTTTTCCCAATATAGGCCCTAATCTGGCAAAGATTTACACTCATGCTTAACATTATGCACATAAACAGTGCCCCTTAAAGTCTGTGCCACTACTTATGCATACAAAAATCAAGCACATGCATAAGTCTATGCAGAATTGGAGGTGTTGGGGGTCAAGTAATTTAATTATTGTGTGTAATATTTTAATTGTTATTTGTTACAAGTTAAAATTAAAGAAAAAAAATCACAAATCAGTCCAGCCTCTAATTTGTCTGTTAAATCAACTGTAGGTGAAAATGACAATTTACACATACGGCTACTTGTGAATCAAATGCATTCCTAAATTGATGTAGTAAGACAAACATGTAGGAATTTATTCTCAAAAAAGGTAGGAATTCAAAAATGTGTAAAAAAACTGCATGACTAATTAGAGACATTGCATGCACAAGTTCTTGAAAGAGAAACAAGTCATTTATACAATTAACTAATTAAATGCACAAGTTAGAGGCATTGTTGTGCACTTTATTCCTAAGAAAACCAGGGCCCTAAATTCAATCTAATTTATACCATTGCTTATTCTGGTCTCAAATTAATACTAAAATGCAAAGTTAGAAGACTTTTTTTTTCTTTCAAATTTGGTCCAAAATATTTTTTAAAACATATTTTTAATTTTTATGTGCAAAATGTTGTAAACATATTAAGGCTGTCAAATGGGTTTTTTTTTAATTACAATTAATTGCGAGATTAAAAAAATAGTTGAAATTAGTTAGTTTTAATTGCACTGTTAAAACAATAATAGATTCCCAATTTCAATTTATATACATATTTTTGGATGTTTTTCTACATTTTCAAATATATTGGTTTCATTTACAACACAGAATGCAAAGTGTACAGTGCTCACTTTACATTATTTTTTATTACAAATATTTGTACTGCAAAAAAGATAATAGTATTTTTCAATTCACCTCATATAAGTACTGTAGTGCAATCTCTATTATGGAAGTGCAATTCACAAATATAGAATTATTATTTTAACATAACTGCACTCAAGTACAAAACAATGTAAAACTTTAGAGCCAACAAGTCGAAGCATGAAGGGGCATACGAATATTTAGCCATGTGAACGCCTGTTTTCACTTTCAGGTGACATTGTAAATAAGAAGCGGATAGCATTATCTCCTATAAATGTAAACATACATGTTTGTCTTAGTGATTGACTAAACAAGAAGTAGGACTGAGTGGACTTATATGAGGTGAATTCAAAATTCTATTTCAATTTTTATCTTTTTTACAGTGCAAATATTTGTAATAAAAAATAGTATATGGTGAGCACTGTACACTTCGTATTCTGTGTTGTAATATATTTGAAAACGTAGAAAAACATCCAAAAATATGTATATAAATTGAAATTGGTATTATATTTTTAATAGTGTGATTAAAACTGTGATTAATCTTGACTTTTTAAAATCTAGTTAATTTGTTTTGTGTTAATTGCATACATTAACTGATTGACAGCCCTAAAAATATGTATGCAAAAGTATTTTCCTTATCTTAAGTACAACTTTTTGCCTGAGCCTCTCCTTCTGCCTTGCTTTAACTGTATGGGTTAAATTCAAAACCCTATTAATGAACGATCATATTTTTCATTTGTACGATTATTATAATAATTGACTAATATATCAAATATCTTTGTAACAAAAAAATAGTATATCTAATAAATGTAAAATGATGCTGTCTTACAAAAATATACAAGTATGAAATGCCAAATCAAGAATTTGTGAAAAAATATCACCAAAAATTTCTGAATTGTTATTCATGTCCATTGTGGTCTCAATAAAAGATTGTAAGGAAAATAAAAATGGTCTCATGAAACAGATCTCAAATAGCTTAGAAAAGAACAAATGATATTGTAAAGTACCAATCCATTCTATTCATTGGATAAGCATTGCAAGAGGTAAAGTGGACCCTAAGAAAATGTTGATGGCAAACAGGAGGATGTGGCAGAGTTCATACAATGCATATTTACCTCTGGGAGATCATTAGACACACATGGATGACAACGCTGTAAGCTGCATGGGTGGGATTTTCAAAAGTCCTTAATATGACTTTCACTGGGAATTGTGCTCCAAAATCATTTAAGCATTTTTGAAAATCCCACGCTATATTACTGAACACAGAACCCCAAAGGACCCTTAAAGTAAGGTAGGCCCCTGTTTGCAAACCTCATTGTTTAAGTAACCCAACATGAAATGCTGGTTGAAAGAACACTGGCTGAAGCTTTTATACACACACAACAGAAAGCTAATTTTACATACAAAAATGTTTTCAACTTCTATAACACCTTCAGAGGCTCTCATGTGCTTTGAAGACACTAATTAGTGAAGGTTCAACAATCCTGCGAAGCAGGGTGAATATTATTATCTCCATTTTAAAGATGAGGAATCTAAGGCCTGCCAAGTGATATCACACAAAGTCAGTGGTAGAGCAAGGCATGAAACCCAGGAGTCCTGGGCGTTCTGAGGCGTGTGCTCTATGCACTAGATCAAAAACTGTCTCACTGGAGATAGATCTTTCTACAGAAGAGGAAGACTAACAATCTTTCAGATGACAAATTCTTACCAGTGATGAGAAAAGCCATTTAAGAAATTTCAGCATTATAGGATATGTGCTTACAAATTGCTGCCCTTTCCCTGTTTGCGAGCTGGTTAAAAAAAGGAAAATTTTAGCAGCAACCCAGCACATAATTCCTTGCCTTTGCTCCATCTATCCCATGAAAGTGTTTTCATCACAAAATTACAGGACACTTTTTTGTGCCCACTTAGCCAGATAATCTCCAAATACTCTCCCTGCGTGGCGCGCGTGCACACACACACACACATGACTAAAATAGTCAGGAACATTAGTGGATTCAGCAGAAACAGTACTCCAATTTCTGCAGGTTTGGGTCATAGTCAATTCCTCTTGTTAATTTGATCTTGAGGCCATATGCAGGTGATATGTTCACCCTGCTGATTCTGATTCAATAAGAATCTTCAATGGGCCATACAATAAAATGCTGCATCTTTATGTGTGTGGGTGTTTTGGTTTTGTATGTCATGCGCATTCAGAATCAGAATGCTTTGTCAGAAAATGCTTTCAGTTGATGCCTTTGGGGACTTGAATGCATGTAGCTCATGACAATGATTATATGCACGTGTTCCATATAATGCCAAAAGAACACCCATTATGAAAGATTAGTACAGTTGTGCTTATGATGTATTTAGGTCGTCTGTTACTGAATATTTCTACAGTCAGTACAACAAAAGTGTGATGATCACAGTTAAAGCTTAACAAAGAAAATGCTGTCAGGCAATTAGTAAGCTGAAGTCAGCAGTACTAAAGTGAAATATATCATGTTTGGAATAGCACATTAGTTTGCTTGTGATAAATGTTGAAACAGGTTCTCATACACAGAATATACCTTATTCTCCTAGCCTGAGAAAGAAGTTTAGCATTTGCCAGAAAAGGATACATCAGTTAAATTGGTTACTAAATTCCTTACTATTCTTTCCAAATAGTCTCAGTTCCATGGGCATCCAAGACGGTTAGCATTCATTAATTATAGCACAATTGCCTTTTGTATGAAAAAGGTAACATCATACCTTAGAAACAGACTTTGCATTACAAAGATGTTCCTGTGTTTGAGGGGGACAGAGAGAGAATATGAAATGAATGGGATTTAAGACTGGAGAGATTTGGGGAAAATATGAATGAATTGTATTTCTGGATAACTGTTACACAGAAAACAGGAATTTATCAGTTCATTAATGATTCCCTATAAGATTTTTATTAAATCTTGGTAAGATCGTGAAACTATCAGAGACTTTACTTGCTTTGGAAGAACTAGTGGGGATGGACTGAACAACATTTAAAGTATTAGGCCTTCTCAGCTGGCAATTGCAAATATTCTAAATAACATGCTTTTAGGAAGTGAATGAGGGCCACATTCAGATCTGGTGTAAGCAGGTGCAACTATGTTCAAGTCAGCAGAGATTTACTTGCTTACGTCAGGTCTGAATTTGGCCCAAAAATGTTTGTTCAGATCTATTTTTAAACCATCAGACTTCAAGCATTTCTTTAGGCTAGTCATCATAGTTGTGGGAAAACTATGAAAACTATCTATCCCACAATACCAGGCTACAAGAACATAGAACTCAAGCACTCTGAGCAGAAAAAAGAATTTGCAAAACCAGTGCAATACAATTTGATTATGAAAAGGCTACAAGAAATGAAAGACAAGAAACTATAGCAGACAAAAGCCAGGCTTAAAGGAGGGGGAAAAATAAAACTCCTGGATGATTTATTAAGAAGCTTAACTCCTTCAACAGTACAATATCCTAGAGTTTCAAACTACCCAGAAACCTGCTATGTAACAAATGACCATGGATCATCCAAAAGCTTTATGGGTTATGCAGAGGACAACTCCATGATCCAGAATACAGACAATCCAATCAGAGGAGATGCCACCTTAGATCAGTCCTCTTACTAAAAAAGGAATTTGTATAGACTGTTATAATAATATCAAGGTGAGACACTAGTGACTGAGGTACATCTACATATCAAAACACAAAACTTGGCAGCAAGTCTCAGAGCCCAGGTCAACTGACTCTGGCTGGTCTTGGAGCCTGGGTTCCAGTCTGCGTGGGAATGTCTACACTGCTATTTTTAGCCTCATAGCATGAGTCCTGCAAGCCTGAGTAAGTTGACTCAGGGCTTGTCTATACTTACGCGCTGGGTCGGCGGCAGGCAATCGAACTTCTGGGTTCGATTTATCGCGTCTTGTCTGGACGCGATAAATCGAACCCAGAAGTGCTCCCCGTCGACTCCGGTAATCCTGCTCGGCGCGAGGAGTACGCGGAGTCAACGGGGGAGCCTGCCTGCCGCATCTGGACCGCAGTAAGTTCGAACTAAGGTACGTTGACTTCAGCTACGTTATTCACGTAGCTGAAGTTGCGTACCTTAGTTCGAATTGGGGGGTTAGTGTAAACCAGGCCTTAGGGTCCGAGGCTCACTGCCCCGGGTTTTTTGTTTTTGCAGCGTAGACATATCCAGAGTGACAAATTCAGAGTGGTTGCTACTAGAAAGTCAACATTTTTCCAACAGCCACTATACAGTGGTATACGATACATAGTAGCTTTTTTCCTAAGGACTTAGAATAGGAAGTGATTGCAGTATCTTAGCTATCACACTGTGATTCCTTTTGATAACTGATTGAACCAAAGTAAAAAGTAATCTAGTAACATTAACAGTAAGTTATTTGTCAGGACAGCTGGGCAACCGGCCATGACAGGAGCAGTAACAGGCTGGAGCAGCCTGTCAGAACTACCAAACAGGTAGGTGGGAGGTAGCAACGTTGAGCAGACTAGATTGGCTCCCTTCATTAGAAGCCTATATACTTGCCATGGGGTCACCTGATTAGACCCTTGCTTGTGGATCGGTTGGATCCTTAAGACTTGCATATAATTACTTCAGATGACTCATCAGACTCAGACCACGTAGGCTCAGAGATGACTCAACACATTATTAAATAGAGTTTATTATGGGTCATAAATATGCAAGAAAACAAATGTTGGTGAATTAAGATTAATGAGTATGAGGCAAGGAGAGGTAATGCTGCAACCCATGAAGGAGGAAGATGGCTGGTGAATCACACAGGGCACAGTCAACTTGTGGAACTCCTTGCCTGAGGAGGTTGTGAAGGCTAGGACTATAACAGCATTTAAAAGAGAACTGGATAAATTCATGGAGGTTAAGTCCATTAATGGCTATTAGCCAGGATGGGTAAGGAATGGTGTCCCTAGCCTCTATTTGTCAGAGGGTGGAGATGGATGGCAGGAGAGCGATCACTTGATCATTACCTGTTAGGTTCACTCCCTCTGGGGCACCTGGTGTTGGCCACTGTCGGTAGACAGGATACTGGGCTAGATGGACCTTTGGTCTGACCCAGTATGGCTGGTTCTTGTGTTCTTTTATGTTCTTATGTTAAGAGATGACATAAATGACTTGCAACAAACAATTGCACTGAAAATAAAACTGCATGGAACAAAAAACTCCCAATCTAGGTTCATGAAGAATTACTCAAGAAGTGAGAGGAGGGTATGAAGGTGTACTGGGGGGTGTGGGGGGATGGGGAGATGGAGCCTTTAAGGCTTACAGGGAAAAGATTAGAGTAAGTTAAAAATCAGAGTAAGTTAACACTAGACAAAGGCATGGAGGATATTTTCAAGAGTGAAAAAAGTGAGTTACTGAACTGCTTTTTTAAAAACTTATAACATTATACTTATCATAGGAGCAAGAAGAATGAACAATTATGAAATAATGGAGACATGCTGATAACAGCATGGTAACAGAACACTTGGACAAACTGAAAATATCCAAATCGGCAGATCTGCACATCACACATTCCAGGAGGCTAAGGGGGAAAGGAAATAGTTAATGGTGTAGACTGCTATGTTTTACACGGATCAGTATGATTTTAAGGGTCCAGCCGGGGTGTCTGGAGCCTGGAATAAGCATGTTTTTATATAGGATAAATCAAAATATATATAAGTAAAGCATTGGCAAATTTTTAAAAAAGTTATAGAGATCTGGATAGGAACTGAAAGAGAGTGACTGATCATTTTCAAAAAGGAAAAGAAGAAAAATTCTGATTATTATTCATTGAGCCTAACTTCAGTTCCTAGTAAAATAATGGAACAAATATCAAGGAAAAAATTCTAAGCTTCTAGAAGGAAAAGTTGATGCTCAGCACCTCTCAGCGTCAGGCCGTTTCAGAAGGTGAGGATTTACTATATCTGAAGCTTAGCCTTCTGACACTGTGCCTCACCCGACCTGCCTTGAAAAATGAACTAAAGCTGACAGGTAGAACAACAGTTTCACCCGGAGTGAAAACAGTCCATCTTGACCTTAAAAAGGGCAGCATATTAAGCTATGACATGGGTCCAATGGGCAGCTGCAGGGATCACTGCACAGTCTCATCCTATATGCTTCCGAAGAAGTGGGTTGTAGCCCACGAAAACTTATGCTCTAATAAATTTGTTAGTCTCTAAGGTGCCACAAGGACTCCTGTTCTTTTTGCGGATACAGACTAACACGGCTGCTACTCTGAAAAAAGTCTCATCCTAATTAATATCATAATGAACCTGCTGGCTCATTACTTGGAACTGTGTTAGCCCTTGGTTTAATTTCCAGCCAGGGGAGAACATCATAACCTCCACAGTATAGCATAAAGGAAGCTTAACCTGTGGTCATGGGGGATTCGGGCTCAGGAAGCAGTCAGGGGCTATGTGACAAGAGGTACAAAAGGCTGGAAATAGTAATCAGGGAGCTGGCTGCTGAGAGAAAATTGAGGCAGAATATAGGCTGACTACTAGAATCTTATAGCCCACACAAGTCTGTGCTATGGGGATGGGAATAGAAAGACTAATGTGCATGTAACTATTGTTTCAGAACACATAATTGTGTCTCCATGTTTTTCGTAGCACACTTCACGGTAGTATCAAGCACTAACATATGGAATAACAAATAAATAGAAATTTCCAGTCTGATAAGCTTGTAATTATATATATTTAGTGATTTCCCCCCCTCCAGGAAGTGAAGAAAAATTGGAGAGAGGTTATAAAGACATCCAATCTGTCCTGGTACCTGTTAGTGCTACTAAGACACCTATGGCTTCTTGGGTAACCTGATCCAACAATCACTACCAAAAAATGCATTTGATATATGCACGATATTATCTCATAGGCAGTGAGAACCATTGCCATAGCATGAAATAGAACTTCTCAACCACATTTTCCCCACCCTGCAACTTGGGGAAATGAGCAATGAGAACAAAAACTGCTCTTCAAAGGATCTGGGAAGAAGGGGGATAAGATACTATCTTGAAGCTGTTTGGTTATGAGAACTTTCTCCTAGTCATCTACAGCTGTTGGACTGGAGTGAGCTCCAATTTACTGGCTTTCAGTAAATTATCCGGTAAGGAATCCCTAAAGGTGAGCAAAGTGAAGCAGTACACTGGGTATACACTATAAACCATGCAGCCACTTGTTACTACACATAACAGTAAGCTGGCAATCATTGATCTATTGGTATTGTTTAGTGGATTTTATCCTTTTAATGGATTCCATACATTTAAAAAAATGGCCTTTGGCATGAGCTGTGGATAGTTCAGCAGTAACAAACTCACACACAGCTGTACATATCTGGCCCAGAACTTTTTCAGGCTGTCGTTTCAAGATAGCCAGCCAGCAGCCAGATGTTTAGGGAAATCCCCCATTGTTATTTCATGGAAAGAGGAGTTGTCCTCTGGCACTTCTCCATAGCAGAAAGCTTAGAGCCACTAATCTCTCCTCTCTGACTTATCAGATTTCAGTTCTCTATCACTCATCACAAATGAGTGGCCAATTATTTGGGCTGTAATACAATGTGCACAGGTGGGACCAACTGCTGTAACATCGTTGGCTCCATATAACCCTGCAATAGGTCTTTAAAAAGTTCATTTTATGGAAGATGAGGAAATGGCGTTTGACATAACAGCCATGGATACTTGATGTTGTTTGACTGTTTATCGTATTTATATGGCCCCCATAGTGTCCAAGGGCACTCAAAAATTTCAGAATAGAAATAATCTTTCTTCCATCTCAGCGTGTAAGACAGACAGCTTGATTAGCTGAACATTTTTTGTTTGTTGGTTGATGTTTGTGTGAGAGCGTGTGTGGGTGTGAAGACAGTGGGTATGTTTGTCTATGAAGAAGTTATTGAAAAGCCAGGTCAAAGTGAAAGTGGGTAGCACCATGGTCATTCTTGTCATTTAATGAGGGAGACAAGGTGAGTGAGGCAATATCTTTTATCACCTCACCTACCTTGTGTCTCTAATATCATGGGACCAACATGGCTACACCCACGGTGCATCTCTCTTGAGGAAGAGAGTTCCACAATGCAGCTCCTGTGAAGTTCTGTTTCCTGTACTCGGGGGCCTTCCTCTATTGATTCACCATTTCATAGATCCAGTGACTTCATAGTTTCACTTACCTGTAATGGAAAGTCATGCTCAGAAGAAAAGTGGATTTCTCAGATAGATAAACCATCCATGGGATTGGCTCTGTTATCAAAACAGTGACCTTGAACTGGGCTCTCTATTGAATTGAAGCCAGTGGAAACAACAGAGCATCAAGGTGATATGCTCACCACAACCTGTGCGACTAAACAGATGGTCTTATTCAGGCAACAAGTGGCAGATCCTGCTTGTAGATGGCACTTGAGAATAGATTTAAAACCTTTCACGGCTCACAATTTTATTGCAAATACATCAAACAGCATTGACATCTAGTATCTTCCATAAGCTGGAAAATGTTTTATTTATCAGATGGTGATGTTTACTTTTGGGCTTTCCTCAGACAACACACAACAGATGTATGTGATGGACCAGCAGCACACGTTGTTCCCAGTATATGCACTATATATTCCAATTTGATCCAGGGTAGATCTTTCAATTTATTTTTGTAGTATGGTCTATATTAATAGATTATCTTTTCTCCCAGTCACAGTTGCACAGAATCACTCCCCTCCCCCATGGCAGTTCTTCTTTTAATTGTGTTCTATGGGAGATGAGGATGGACCAAGCTGTCATTAGTTTTTTGACAATCTGAATTGTTTTCTCAGGATGGCAGCCAACACTGACAATATGCTATTTTTCAGGATGAATTCTTTTGATAGGCAGCACTACAATGACATTAGCAAAATAGCAACAGCAGCAGCATTTGTGATAGCATTTAGCTCTAATTCAGATCTGCACCATGACCCTGATGAACTTGTCGAGGGAGAATGACACCAGAAAAAGGGAATGGACACAATTCATTTGTTTTCTTTTCCAATTTCCCATTTTACTTGATACTGAATGAACTTTATTTTTGGTGTAAAGCTAAAGTAACTCACTGAAGCCAACCCCCCCAAAAAGGCGTAAAACCCAGCATAAGTGGATCAGAATCAAGCTCAGAGTGGGTTAAAAACGGAACAAATATGTTTATTGAAGTTACTTTAGTCTGGCAAGGAAGTTAAAATTACCTTTTATAAAATTTAGTTACATTAAATATATATATGAACAGACTTTCAAAGATGTTACCACCAGCAATGTAAATTATACTTCTAGGATGAAATCCTGGCCTTATTAAAGTCAATGGCTAAACCCCCATTGCCTTCAGTGGATCCAGGATTCACCTTTAGTCTTTGTGTAGGGATATGTGCCTTTGGTAATATTGTAGTAAAATTAAATCAAATCTCAACCCAGGGTTTTCAGTCTAACTTACGTACATATATGGCTCCTGTTACCATAGCATCTGAGCACCTTGCAGTCTTTAATGGATTTATTCTCATAAACACCCCTGTAAGGTAGGGAAACACTATTATCTCTATGTTACTGAGGGAACTGAGGCACAGATAGACCAAAGGACTTGCCCAAGGTCACACAAGATGTCTGTGGTAGAGCAAGAAATTGAACCCAGGTTTTCTAAGTTCTTGACTAGCCCCCTAACCACTGGTTTACAATCACTGCCCAAGTGCTACAATCCAATAGGCAGTTTATATGATGAAAACCAAAATATTCAATCATCCTAAACAGCAATACTCACATCTCTTACTCCTTGTTATATATTCTCTCTCTCTCTCTGACATCTCCCCCCCAATTCGCCTCATCAGTTTTACATCCATGTAACTCCACTGACGTTAGCTGAGTTACTCCTCTGTGAGGAGAGAATCAGACTATACACATCTATCTTTGTGATAAGAAGTCATTTCTGAGCCAGTGTGTTTCTTGAAGTTGCCTGTTGTGAAACTAATTCCGTGCCCAAGAAAAAACTTTCATACTTTACTGTGTCTTTCCTTCCTTATTTACTTTTATGTTAAAGATGTGGGGGGTTGCAATCAGAGTTGTTTGTAAAATTATATTGAAATACAAATGGAGCCAAATTCTCAGATAATAGAAACCAGTCAAGAGCCCTACAGTAGAAAAGCATCTTTTCCAAGTCCACAAATTACTGCACAATGAGGGCTCCACAATGATTTCTCAGCATTTATACATAACTCACATCACAGACTTAGCTATTTTAGGAAGACAGTGGTACCTTCTATTTAAAGGTCAGAGGCCACTGTTATTGACACATGATTTTAATCCTTTGGATACTTCAAAGGATGAAGATTAGTAGAAATCCTCAGAACTCACACCCAGGAGATAACTATTAGTCAAAAAGTTGATATTATTGATGCTTGTGGAAGTAGAAAAGAGTGTGTAATTTATGTAATAAAAGTCAGCGCTTGTTCTTCTAGACTCCTGAGTTTTGATGGTTCCCTTGCTGAATTATCCGAGGCTGAATTTCATATTATAAATGCAAATGTTTGATCAGCTACGCATCTTCTTAAGAGGGACCCATATTATTGGGCTGGATTTTCTTCCTTGGTTATCTCCAGAGTTTTCCTTCATAAAGTCTTTGTTTCCTTCAGAATTCATTATAAACAACATAATTATATGTCTTTTTCTTCCTTGATTGAGCACATTTCTTACAAATGGTGATTTACCACTTGGAAATTACAAATAGCCTGAATAGATACAATTATTATATTGCTGAATTTACTTTAAAATTCAGAAATGTAGTTCAGCTGAACTGTTCATAAATTATAAGTAGGCAGGTCACATTCTTTCCTCTAATCTTCACATGCGACCTTAGATGCAAATTCTACATGTTCTTCATAAAGAGAATTAGAAGGCTGGTGTATTGGAATGTGGGACGGGTTTATGGTTTAGATGAGCTACAAATGGAAACCGAATGGAGTTAAAAAGAAAACCCATTTCAGAATGGGACTTTCATGACTGATCTGCCAGTCAATAGTCATGTCTCACTAACAAACCCTTTTTGCTGCATTCTTCTCTTCAGCAAGATTTAGTCATGGCACAGGACCTGCCCCCAGCCCACTGAATATAATGGAAATATTTCAATTGACGCTAATAGGCTTTGGACCAAGCTTACAGAAAAAACTGTGAATGTGTACTCCTTTATTTTTGTGAACCCATTTTCAGTAAGAGAGATAAGAGCAAATATTATTTCTATTTCTGATTATATTACCTATCTGGGATTTTATAATCACAGTGTGATTTATTTTTAAATATCTGTGTGTGTGTGCATGCACACGCTGTGGTATCTAAGCTGTAGTCCATAAATGCCACAGTATTTGTCAGTCTGTTTATGCTCTTTTGGAACTACCAGAATCCATTTAGGAACACACTTTGAATGGGGAAATAAAAAGTGAAATGTTCATTTTAGCAACAGCACTGTGAAGGATTCTTCATGTATCTGATCTCTATTCCATTCAGATATGTAAAGCTGTAATTAAAAAAATTAGAAGACTGCATGCACTTTTGTGCACACACCTGGTGTATTTCCTTGTGTGCACACTTACAGCAAGCATACATACAAACTGGGTACACATCTGAGCAAGTGGGGGTTGTAGAGTCTCTTGTAGAAACATGCACCCAATGCAGGCCTGATGTTAGTGCCACTGAAATCGTATCCATGTACGAAAGATGCCACTGAGTTAGCAGGAGCACAGTCAAGCACTATGTGCATACACCTGCAATAGGTGAGTGTGCAAAAGCAGGCTGTGTACACACAAAATGTGCCTGAACTAACAGGATCTCCTTCTCTTCTGAAATGAGGTCCACATCATCATTAATGTGAGGTGGAGGTTTTAAAAATTATAGTGCTGAGATCAGAAAATGTAAATGAGATATGATCTAAAAAGGTTTCTACTTTTGTACTAAAAAAAAAACTAAATTTATTTTATAAATAGGGCCCTATGTAAATAGAACAACTATGGCATTCTTCATCTCTAACCTTAGTCAGCTAACACCGTAGGTTGGGATTTTCTAAAGCACTTCCAATGGTCGAACTATGTTTTCATTGAAATCAATGCTAAAATTCATATTGACTTCAGTGGGAGAAGAGTTAGGCCACGCTGCGTGCTTTTGAACAACCCACTTTAAATGTTTAGTATGAAAGACTCATTTATCTTGTCAGTGATCTGCAGCTAAACATTCTTATGATGCACTCCTTCTATAGCTCACAAGCTAAGCAGGTCTGACCTAGGTCAATACTTGGATGGAAGACCTCCAAGGTAAAGTTGGTCATAAAAAAAAAGGGGGGTTGTGTTTTTTGTTTGTTTTATAAAGTCCCTTGTGTGTCAGAAGATTTCAAAAAAAATTTCAACCAGCTCTGACCCAAAGAACTTCCTTCCTTAGGGTCTAATCCTGAAACAGATCCCTGTGAGCATAAAGTTTTACTCATGTATCTCTCTTTAAAGGATAGGGGCCTAAGACTCTTGTGTAGTTGTGATGCTCATACAGAAGTGTCCAGCAGAAAGGGTGCAGTAATGTGTGTAACTGAAGCAAATTTTTTTCAAAAATTGCAACAAAACAACAACAACAACAAAACTAAAGAAATAAAAACAATGGAGGACAAAGTTTTGAGGATAATAGAAGAGGTTTTTGTTGTGTCTCTTCATACATTTACAAAACAAAGTTCTACAATAGATGATTGAGCTAAAGCCAATTAACCCCTAAGAACTGTTAGTTACAAAAGAGTTTGTATATACCAGGAAACTAGAACAGAATAAATATTATGACAAGGCCAAACAGCTATGCCATCCACACCACATTCATATGTCATAACTACCTAGAGGGTCAGTAAAACAGGAGGACAGAAGATCTCTAAATAAAACTGAGGAGGATGCTGGCTCTCGGTTTCTTGAGTGCTCCAGAATGCTACTGAGTTCCTTTGCTGTCAGAAGTAACATGGTTCCCCCTGCCCAGACACCAAACATGAAAATCACCAGCAGCAGTAAATACAAGTTCCTAGAGGCAATTCCACTTCAACATCTAATCAGTCCATTGCAGAAGGCCACATGTTAGATATCACCCTTATTGACAGACATCCCAACAAGAGGGATGAATAACCAACTCTTCTGTGAAGGGGTTCAGGTTGTTCTGCCCTGATCTCTATTCTAGATACAGAAGTCTCCATTTTTGTTTTATTCATTGGCTGTATTAGCTTGTGTTTGTTGGTTTGGGATAGTATGTTTTTATTTGCATTATGATTGCTAATAAAAGACAACATAACAGTAGCCATTACAGTGAATAGCACTCCCGCCATGTGACAGAGGTACTCAGCTTTTTTCATACTGTGACTGAGGCTAGGACATAAAAGTCAGTTTCTAACCAGTATTCCTGCATAGCGCACACAAAGCTGGTCAAAAAATTTTCATGAGAAGTTTTGTGGGGGGAAAAAAGAGGGTGGGGGTATTTTCAAAAATGAAACTGCTCATGAAAAAATTGTTATTGACATCATAATGTTCAGGGTTTTGTAAAATTTTCCATGTTTTTACTGAAATTATTTTTAGACTCATTAAAAGGTTTTGGTTACTGAAAACCAAAAGTTTACTAACTAAAAACTTTACAAACATGATTCAACACATAATTGATAGAAATTTCAGTAAAAAAAATTGAATACAATTGTGGGGAAATGGAAAGCGGGTCTATTTTGACCCTGCAGTATGGAAACTTTGAAATTTGAAAACGATTCACAAAATCATGTTCGTGTTTTTCAGCTAGCTTTTTTAAAAAAAGCAGCGTCAGCCATGCTGACAGCATTTCATCAGGGATGAATGTAAACAATCCTTTCATTATAAGAGACTTGATCCTGCAATCCTGGTGCATCCACAGTCCACAATGAATTCAATTCTGTGTTAACAATGGAGTCCTAGCCTAACTCAGGTAATTATGCCATTGTTCTTACCTAGATCCCATGTTTCATCCAGATATAGTGTTTTACTTCTTGTCTTTGAGCCAAATCTTCAAAGGGAGTGTTGCCACAAGAAGGACTTCAGAATTTGTTCACTAAATGTTGGTGTTCTAGTGTGCCTTCAAACAGCTGTTCTGCTCTACTCCAGCAGTGGCTGCATTTCAGTGCATGAACTTCTTTACATATTGCCTGATCTGCCATTCCTTGTGGCAACTGTTTAAAAGCACAGAGAAACCCTACACAACAGTGTAAAGGCAGGAAATAAAGAAATCTATATTCAATTGAAAATGCAAGGAGAATTTTAGGTAGGCAGAACACAATTACCATAATTGGAATTTAGCTGGAGCAGCAGATTAGCATGCTGACTCATATTGCCATGGGATCTTTAATAACCACAAATGGTCAATAGGAGTTTTAGTTGTGTGAACAACCCAGAACGGGGCCCACTTGACACTGTCAGGTGTACCAAATTGTGAAACGCATTGGGATCCCTTGTCAAAGTTATACGATATTGTACTAGTATAGGTTTTCAAAATAAAATCTGGATTTTTTTTCCCTACCTTTGGGTGAAATCCTGACTCCACTGAAGTCATTGGCAATGAAGCCAGGATATCACCATTTATTTAGAAGTTGTGTTACAAACAAAATTTCAAATCAAGAATCAAAAATAAGAGTAGGGAGTGTGGTGCAGGTAGAATTCCATACTTAAAATAATAGAAATTCCATATTTGCCAATGAAGATCAACTCAGAGACATGTGGTCAGATGGAAAATACCCAAATTATTGTTTGTAGAGTCAATAATATAAAACATATCTCCATTAAATTCTGATTTAATTGAGATTACATTTTCTTTAATCCCTGCCAGGAAAAAAAGACAGACTATGGTTACAGAATTCCCGTGCCTACTTTTTATCTGCACGACCTGCTTAAAGAGCTAAGCCAAGTTTCATTAAAAATTATTGGTCTCATAACTTTTTTTTTTTTGCCTTAAAGAGTCCCATATGGAGCCAATATCATAATAAAATTGTAGCAGCCCAAAGATTTTTTTTTGCTATATTCCAGTATGTATCATAAACATAAGTAATACCTTGATTTAAAAAAAAAAATCATAAAGAGACTTTACGTCAAAGTCAAAACACACTAAACAAGACAAGAAGGTCTTACTTGCACAAAGTGTCAGAGGCAACTGCATAAGTTTTAAAATAAATGAGGTATTTATCTGAAAGAAGACATACAACAATATGTTCCAACGTGTTATGCACTGCATTTAAAACTATACCACCGCAGAAGAACACTGTTCATTTTTTTCCTGGTGCTAGCTAACACATACTGTTGTATTACGGAATTCTTTTGTATTACTATGGCATCTGCTAAAAATGTCAGATGTGATCACAGCCCTTGCAAAACAAGTATTTTAACAACCAAAACCTTATGATAGGTTATATTTCAGTGACTTGGAAACAACACTGCATTATCTGAGAAAACAGCACAGATGTTGCTTAATAAACTGTTCAGTTTATGCATTGTATTAACCTCATGAAACATTTATGCAAATCTTGCATTAACAAAAGGTAAAAGAATCATTATAGGTTATGAAGAAAACAATGTGACAACCTTTGTTTTTACCTCAGTATTTTATGGGTGTATTTTAACTCTTTGGGGTTTCTGTTTAGAAAGACACTGGGGCATTACAGATTTTCATCTATTTTGTTTTCAGTTCTGCTATCATTCCTTCCAGCTGATTTCACATTTTATAATGCTAATAGTGGGTGTATGGTTTTGAGTTTCTCTACTGTCAGCTGGTCAGTAGGTCTGGGGGATATATTTAATGGAATCTGACAGCTGATGGAACTGATCTCATTGAAAGGGGATTTGATATGTGGGATGAATGTGGTGACCCTCAATTCGCCATTTTAATGACCATTATTATTCAAACTCTTGCAGCCAATATAACTCTTTTTCTTGGACACACCAGTACATGTGTATAAAAGAAATGACTTATGGATGAGTTAGTCCGTATACTGATTTGTGTGCCATTTAGATAGCATGTCAAAACAGATTAGCTGTTTTATCCTGCTATAAAATTAAAGGCAAAGCCTTTGTACTACGTATACTTGTAAACAAAGCAATCATAACAGTGAAGAGTTTCACTGTGCTGTATTTGAAACCTAGCAAACATATATGGCTTTAATAGTGAAAAAATGATGCATCTCCATTTGCCAATGAGAAGTGAAATACAATAGTAATTCAGATACTATTCTTTACTAAAAAAGTAAGATGGGATGCAACAGGTCTGCTAAGGGTTACCCAAAAGAAATATAGTTTCAGATATCCTCCATGTGCAATTAATCTTCAGGGGGAAAAAAAACATCAATCTTGCTCTAATTAATCTGAAATCCGAACTTAGACAAATACATTGACATGATAGCAGAACACAACATTACATCCCATATTGATTTATTTCAAAATCTTTAAAGAGCTTCAGTTTCACTCCGATTACAGAAGAGCCATAACCATTTGACCCAGTCTAAGACAGTGCTTCATGTAAAAGCAATATTATCAGGGAGAACTGGTGCTATACAGCAAATTGTTCTATTTTGCTACTGTCATCTTCTGGCAGAAAGGAAGTTGGTCACAGAGAAATTAACAGATGTGTAAGGGATACACGAGGAAATCTCAACAGATATGAAGGAGATATACAAGGAGCTGTCTGCTTTTAAATTATATGGCACTAGTACTTTTTTTTAGGTCAGAAGCATAAAATCTATTATTGATCTTGAGCAAGTCCTATTTTGAATGTCTTTGAAAGCCTAAGGCGCTCTAATGCCACATAATCAATATCTACTTTCACATTTTGAAGCAAATATGCAATTTTGTTTACACATCTGAAAGGCTTCTAATGCATTTTCCCTTTTATTCTCTCTCATGTATAAGAATAGGTGATGTTATGTACCATTCAGGTACAAAGCCTGCTGTATGCGACAGGCCACTGAAAACCTTTGCAGACTGTATTATGGGCCCTATCATATATGAATAATGTAAACATACTACATTTCACTCCTTTATTGCCATAACAATTGCTCCAAAAGTAGATAAGGCGTTGAAAGAAACCAAATAATAAATGGTGATGCTACCATCAGCTTAAAGCACTGGGACACTTATCCAACATACATAAGTAATACAGCATATAAGGAAAGCATCAATAACCTTTAAGTTAGTAAGGAAACCATCTGAGAAAGATAATGTAATTAGATCATAGCAGAGAGGTTCCCATATTTTCAAAGATGACTTGACATGATATCATCTCAATTACTGTATGGTTTGAAAAGCATACCCGTATGATGTCACTCAGCTGGACATTCATTTAACCAGACGTTTAAGAGTCCTTGAGAAATCATACCCTTACTCTTTTAAGAATTGTCTTTAGCTAATCATCATCCCACAGATACAGAATTTCTTGTTCACTTCCATGTTCACTCCCTCTCACTTGCTCACTCTCTGCCTATATCAAGGGAAATTCTAGGTAAGATGCTTTCTTGGATTTGAGATCTGCTCTTTCAGGACACAAATTGCACCGAAATTCACAAATCACACCGAATACACTGAAATCAACAAGAGGAAGAGCTTCTAATGCAGGGGGATGCAAAATTCTGAACTGAGACTACTTACACATGTCTTGTATTTATTATTACAATAATATCTGCTAATGAGTTTGTTAACAAAAGGTCTGAAGATATGTAATTATGAAAATAATAAAGCAGATGTTTAATTCCACAATTTATAAGAACTTGTGTGTTTATTAGAGATAGACAGATGTGTGATATATTCTCATTTGTATTAGGAACCAATATAGTTTTAAAGGTAAAAATGTAAACAATGAGTAAAGAAAAGAGGGTGAATTAGTAATAGCATGCAATAATGAATGGTGATGCTTTAATTAATGTTAGGCTAGCCTGTGAGACATCCGATGACAATTTCTATCTGTTATATGAAAGCTGAACCTGGGTTATAGTCTGTAAGGCCAAAATTTTGAAAAGGAACTAGTGATTTCTGGTCATCTTTTAGGATCCTACCAACAGTTGGTAGGAAGCACATTATACCTTGCCTGAGGATCACACAACGGTGATTCTGGGACACTTATTCCATCTCCTAACAACCTGTACTCAGGTCCTTTTAAAGGTCTACTCCTCTACTGACAGGCTCCCCAGAAATGGCCCAGACCCAAGCAAGCAAATTCAGACCATTATAAGGGAAGTCTTTTGGCTTTAAAAAATAAATTAACCTCCCCTTTTGATTGACATTCATGCATTCAGTATCCACAGGAATCTGACTTAATGTTTGTATTTGTGTTTCCTCCCTTTGTTGCCTTGCAAAGTTATTAGACTTAAATATCACAAGAACTGGTCCCTTCTCAGTATCTCCACCCTTCTGGAGTTTAAATATTGTGAGAAGACCCTGATTCACATCAGCCACAGGTTCTCTCCAGCTTTTCAAAAGCCAATGAAAAACAAATCTACATATATACAAATAGTAGAAGCTGTGCACAAACCCATTTGACTCCCAGTGGTACTCCTTATTCATGTTATCCACTAATAGTCAGCAGACTTCATGCAGATTCACCCATAGCTATGTTTCTAGAGTAAGAAATATTTCACCTGAACATCAGTAACTTAACTTTCCAAAAGAAAAATTACAAATATGTATGTGCAAACTATAGTGTGTGAGAGACTGTGTGCAAGTCTATACATTAATGTACACACACATATACACAAAATGGATGCATACGTAACTATACACTCACAGAAATACAAGCCGTTAGACTGACTTGCGACCATTTCAACTTCTAAGCTATTTGCACATACAATGACAACAAGGACCAGAAATCTTTTGCCAGATTACCTTCCATCACATCATGTAGTCTATGTACTAAGAAAGGGTTAAAATAGAATAAGGGGGAAAGTTATTTCTAAATTACGTAGAACAAATATACTATACAACTCTGAAGACTTTGGGATCTTGAGTGCTGCCAAATCCCCTACCAGTTACTGCATTTCGGCTTGTTCAACCTGAATTTCAGCTGCTCTGATAAACACTCTTTGGAATTGCTGCAGCTCAGAACTACAGGCGGTGTTTGCAAAAATGCTGTCTCAGTGGCAGAGGATTAATTATTACTACACACATTTCTCAAGTGTCTCTCTGGGGGCTCTTCAATAAATTTGTCTAGTACATGAAACGCCTCCAAACTCTCCATTTTCTCTCCTGCCCAGCTTGTCAGAACAGTCAGACATCAAGTGACGCTGGTAGACCTTGCCCATCCATGAAGCAAATGCTTGTATGAAGAAGTGGGTTTACAATAGGACTTGGAGGTGGTAAGATTTGGGATCTGACTTGTATGGCAGAGGCTTGATACAAAGCCTTGGTTCCATGGGCACAGCTATATAGCAATGTTATATGTGGAGCTACAACATCTGAAATGACAATGATTTCCAAAACAGCAATGACTGAAGCAGGCAGAGTGAATGGCAAAATTGATTTGAATGTCATTCCACAATTTCAAATTTCAATGAACATTTGTGAATCGGAATAAAAATACTTTGCTATCTAGCTATGCAATTTGTCTTAGCAAACCCATTAATTGCACAGAGTTGGTATATACTAAAAATGTAGATATCCTTGACATTTGGAGAGAGAAATTCATATACGAGAAAAACAGGCAACGATTTTTTTAAATGTTGGGGGGGAGGGGGCAGAGAGAATATCCAAAACTTTCATTATTCACTTCTAGTAAAGAGTTTGCTGGAGGTCATTGAGGACCTGTCCATGCTATAGATAGGATCTTCTAAAGCATTCAGCGTTGGCTCCACTGAAGTCAACATACGTTTTCTGACTGATTTTAATGGGAGCAAAGTTGTACCAATGTTATGCAGAGTGTGACTTTCAAAACAGTTCATCTAACCAAACCAGCCAGCAATTGTCTGGCAAAGTCAAGGGTGTCAGTGTTCTAAAGAGGACGGCTAATGCTGATAATACCTCCCCAGGGGAAGGAAAGGTCAGTGTCAAGGCCCCAACCCAATTCCAAACTAGTCAGCAAAGTAAGCTCCACTCCTGGCATGGAGAGTGTTTGAAGAACACTTCCATCCTGTCAAAGGATAGCACATCAGCCATGTGCCCCATGCATTCCTGGAGGCTTTTTGCCCAATGGTTATCCAATGCCTCAAGATGCTCCCACTGGACTAAAGGGCACCTCTAGACACAGTTCCTTACTGCAGGCTGCCTTAAAAGGACTGTTTATTCCTTACTGTTAGATCCACAATGTTCACACAGAACTGTAGATGATTTTGAAGCACAAATACATTAAAAACTTGGGAAAGAAGTTTCGGTTGTGGATTATTAACCATACTGACCTTTTGGTCACGTATAATTTGGTATTTAGTGTATGTCTACATTATAATTAAAATCCTGGGCTAAGAAGCTGTTTAATTGTGGTGTTGCTTTCAGGCTTGGGCTGCAGTCTGAGCTCTGGGACCCTCCCACCTCGCAGGGTCCTAGATCCCAGGCCCAAGCCCGAGCCTGAACGTCTGCAGTGCAATTAAACACCCCCCTAGTGCAAGTCAGCTGGCAGGGGCCAGCTGCAAGTTTTTGATTGCCGTGTAGACGTTCCCATAGAGGACAAGAAAATTGCTGATGAAAGGAACAGTGGAAAATGTCTATCACTTGTAGACCAGTTAGGACAAAACTATCCTGTGTTTAAACGATTCATTAATATGTCTGTTGGTTTTGCAATATATCCAAAAGAGAAATGCAGTGAAATACTTGGGAAATCTGAAAAAAAGTGAAGCTCTGTAACAACAGACACTAACCAGGACATTGCTAAGATTGACCAGCTGAGTCCAATATTTGATATTTTTCATATATTTCAGTATTGACTGATGAAAACAGCAAACCAGCTCGAGCAAATAAATAAATAAATAAAATCCTACATTGCTAGGTTTTCACAAAATAAAAGACCAACAGGCTCCCGGACTCAAAAGTAAAATAAAATCTATTGCATTAAACTGAAGGGGTTACTGATGGCTAAGTGTTGTGGACAAGGATACAATGCAGTATTAATAATACTTTTTGTCTGTTGACCTCAAAGCTCCTGTCATACTCATACATTGACAGAAGCAACACATGTCCCACAGCAGCAAACAATAGGCTCCAGGTGACAGATTCACCTTCTACACCTGAACAGGTCACTGCAGAAAGAATTGTTATGACCAGCAAAATACTCAGATGATAGTTAAGAATCCAATATCCTGACCACCATCCTACACCATCTTTGATTTATCAGGTGGCTGGGTTAGTTTATGGTTATTGCTGACGGATAGGGGAAAGGGAGACAAGCCACCACAAGAGTGTGTAGATATGACCCCCTACTACAGTATTTGTCAAAGATATTAATAAGAATTGGGTGGGAAACAGTGTTCCTGTCCCATAAGAATTTTTGAGATTTAAAAACAAACACACAAAAAAAAACCTTTCCCATCCAAAATCAGAATGAAAACTTGAAATCTAGAAAATTTTGTAAACCAAAAATCCAAGAATGATTGGGTCAATCAAAACATTTCAATAATTTTGAAGCATTTAATTTTAATTTTGATCTCTTAAAATTTTTTAAAAAGGGGAAAACTATTACCTTAAATTTCAAAACAAAGAAAATAATTTTGAACCAAAATTCAAACTTCTCCTTTTGAAAGTGTCAAAATAGGACACTGAAAATTTTGAAACATTTCAAAAAAATTGAATGTGGGAAGTTCACATAAACTGACCCTTTCCTGCAAATAGTTTTGGTCACAACAAATCAGCATTTTCTGATTTTTTTTTTTTAAAAAACCTTTGTCTAAAAATTCCCAACTAGCTCCAGTACTAATCTTTTGTAATTATCACCTCAGGTTATGTGACTAGGGCCAGTCCATGAAATTCAGAACTTACCAGAACTCTTATGTGCCACATTTTTATTGTTGTGATTCTCATCTTCCTTTCTGTAGTGATCATTCAGTTACATGGATGACACTTACAAAAGCCAGTTCCCATTGGTGATGCTTTTGCTTCTACTGATCGGTGAAGTTTTCAGTTGTAGGGATCAGATGGGAAAATGATTTCTTTGCTTTGATTGCTTTAAAGGTTAGAAAGAATTTATTTCTTGTATGAGAGGCCCCTCAGCTGCAGGTAAAATAATGTTACAGCTTTTGGGCATGCCAGCCAGAAGTAATAATAACCTGATTGACCTTTCTTGGCACTGAAAGGTCCAGCAGGATTTGCTCTACCCTGGCAAGATTGCCTTTGTATCCACATGGTCTGATTTGGTAGTCTAAGGTTTTATGGATCCTCAACACAGCAATCATTTAGATGAAATAATTTGAAAGAGATCTGTCCAAATTAATACTATGAAATAATTCCACTGCATATTGAAACTAAACATTATCTTCAGATAAACCTTAAATGAGTCAGGTTTGCTTTAGCAAAATGAGACTTAGTAAAGCTGTAAAATGCATTTTATCCTATCAAAAATAACTGACATTATATAACCATAACCTCTTCCCTTGACAAATATGCTTCTGAAAGGCAGTGAAACATCCATAATTATAGGCTGAAAAACACTAAAAATATACTCTGTACCACACACATGCAGCATAACAGCTTGACTTCATAACACTTAAATGCAATATTTCCCTGCGTAGTATTATATTAATACGATAAAGAACAGTCAGCCAAAAAAAGAGCTGAGGAGCTGCAAAGCGATTTCAGAAATTGAAAAAAAAAAAAAGTGATTTCCAATGTTTGGTAAGCATTAACTTGCTCACTGCGCCCTATCAAAAACAGCTGCTAGTCCCTAATTCTAACCCCATTCCTTTCAAAATTACAAGGCCTTGAGATCATATTAATGAGAAATAAATACAGTCATTGAAAGAGTTGTTAATTATAAAGGAAACCAGCTCCCACCAAATCCTCCTCTTGTTCCTTTTGTAGAACAGGCTGATGTAATGATCTACAGAATCTAAACACCAAAGCATTTCCAAGCAAGATGCTCACCTGCTGGTGCTGTGCTAATTGGCAATACACATATAGAACATGGCACAGTGTGGGTCTGTCCCACTCAGCAGCTGATCCACAGAGGATCTTGCTGAGCCTGTTCCAGTTTTATGCACTTGGTCCTTTAGCTCAAAGGGATGGAAGTCTGGGTTTTGGAGCTTGAATGGTTCAGGTTCAATCTGTGATGCTCACTTAACCAGAGGTGTTGTTCCATGTAAGAAAGGCCCTGGAAGGGTTAAGCTTTCCCTGTCACAAACATGGCTTCCATGGCCCCTGAGTTTGTTTCTGATTAGTGCCACTTGTTGCAGAGCAAATTAAACAGACTATTGAGACGGAGGCAAAATATAAGCATGATGCTTAGTACACCAGTTATTTATGATCTGTACTGCAACAGTGCCTACAGGACCTAGCCAATGTCAGGGCTCCAGTATGCGAGGCACCGTACAAACACCTAGCAAGAGCCCCAAAGAGCTTACTATCAAAACATAGCCCTATGCCTTAATTTCTGGACATTTCTCCCATTGCAAGCAATAGATTTGACTGAGATTTTGGGTGGACCAGTTCCACTCCAGCTGCTGGTTACACCTTTTCACCAGCTGATCCCTCCACAATCCAGAGGAATCACCCTCAGAAAGTGCTGTAAACCCTTGCCCCTACCTGAGGTTCACATGAGTAGGGAAAAGTAGATAAATTCAAGTGGAAGCTCCATCAGAACCATACCAGTGTAGCTGTTCTGACCAAGTCTCTCCTCAGCCAGCTTTCTGCTGCTGCAGCCTTCCACATGGCAGACTTCACCTTGAAAGGCCCTGAAACTATTTCACTGAATCCCTATGATAGAGGACTCACAAGCTCCCCTATGAAAGAATTGTGTTTTGATTTTCTCTAGGACACCATGAGAAGTGTGTCAAGACACAGCGCACATACCTTCATGTGATCCCAGTGTTGGAGACAGAGAAACTGAGATGGAGAGGTAAAGATCAACATTTTCAGAAGTATCCCCTCATTTTGGATGCCTAACTTGAGATATCTAGGACTTGATTTTCTGAGGTGTTGAATATCCAATGATTGAACAAACTGAAAATCAGGTCCTAGAGATTCCAAGTTTGGACATCCAAAAATAAGTGGACAATTTTGGAAGAAAAACAACATTGGCCAAAGATGTAATCATTGTCAAGAGCAGGATTAAAATTTAGGACTTCTCTGCCTCTAGTGTTGTGCTCAGACTGCTATACTCTAATACACCTCTCTCTCGCTCTCTTATTTTGCTGCAGAACCCTGACTATACTAGTATGTCACAGAGAGGCTCCAAGAAAGCAGGGTATCAGGAATTCCAACAAGGTGGAAGCCTTTTAAATGCTGCAGCATCACTCCCCTCAACCCCAGTTAAAGGGCTTCTGTAATACCAGGACTTGCATCAAAAACAGCCACCTGCAAATTGCTAGGACTAACCAATGGCAGTCCACAATGACACAGTGCTGCTCCTTCCAGCCAATCACCTCTCGGTAGGACTGTAACACTTTACAATCAGAAAACGACGTCACTTACCAAATAAACCAAGGGGAAAAGAGACTTAAAGTTACCTTTTCACCCAATAGCAGTGATTGTTCTAGATCAAGGCTCAAGCCGCAATGGTTTATGGGAAAGATAGGGCTTGCCACAGTTGTCCTATGAATAGCTAGAGGAATTCAGACTCCAGAGCTGTCAAAAACATCCACCAGCACTAAAGTCACTTACAACTAGAACGGGGTGAAATTTTATACAACAAATAGTAAATTTGCCAAAAAAATACATTTTGGGAGGCATCAAAATTATTTGCAAATTCAGGTCAAATTTGACCAAAAAGTTCAAAAATTTGAGACAGTTCATTTCAGCAATTTCTAAATGAAAGGTTTCATTTTGACCATTTTGAAATGGTTTGGTTTAGCAATTTCAAAAGGAAACATTTTGACTTTTCATTTCAAAATGGTGCTTTATTTTAAAGTTTTGCTAAATTTTTTTTAAAGGGTGCAACACACAAAAAACAAACAAACAAACGTGGTATGGCCAATTTCACAAACTCACGTGAAAAATTCTATGCTGCCTGGAACACAAACTCACATGGGGTTTTTTAATTCAATATTTATTTTGCACACCAAGAGCATGAATACACACCCAGGAAATGCTGTTAAATTGTCCATTTTGAAATATGTTCTAAGGTACGAAAGTTCCCCCATGACCCTTTTCAAAAGTTCACCCATTATGAAAAATACACAGAGAAAAACCATCATGTGAACATAAAAATTTTGGTGGCACCAAACACTGTTGACAAATTACATTGGGTCAGATTTGTCCTTGGCATAACAAAAATGTCAGTTACATCAAGCATAAATTTGGCATAATGAGCAAAAACTGCTCCTTTTCAAGATCCTTGTCTTGAAATAATAAAATTGCTTCCATCACAACTCATTCAGGAGTTCTTTTTGGCAATTTCTGTTAGAAAAACAGTTAAGATTGTAATATAAATTTATAAAACTATTTTTTCCAGTAATAAATCAGGTGAAATTATATATATTTAGGAACTATTTAAAAAAAAAATCTCATTCTCTTGGCCAGCTTTCCCTCTTCCAGACATCATATAAAGTTTGGCTAATCAGCCAACCAATGCCACACACTTCTAAAAATCCTGGAACACTAGTCTCTTGCCATAATTCATTTCACGTTCCCCTTAGAAAGGCCACAAACGCAGAGGTATGAATGGCTATAGCTGCTTCTAACACACAAGCATGGCCTAATACTGTGGTGCTCACTCAGGCAAACCTCCTATTGACTTCACTGCGAGTTTTGCATTATTATGGACTGCAGGTTCGGGCACAACAAACTTAGTTTTATTCAATATTCCTTCCCAATAGGTCCTGAAGTAGTGTCCACTTGTTCTGCCTAAAAGGGGGGCAAATGAATTAATCCCAACTATACTTTGAGCCGGATCCTGAAGTTTTTACTCCAGCCACACATGCACAGCTTGCAATGGCAGTGCTATCTGAGTCAAGACTAAGTGAGCAGGGCCGGATCTAGGTTTTTTGCTGCCCCAAGCAAAACAATTTTTGGCTGCCCCCGACCCCAGCCCTGGGCTCCTCCCCTCAGCCCCCTGCCGCCCCAGCCCTGGGCTCTCCCCCCACACCCGCACCCCCTGCTGCCCCAGCTCTGGGCTACCCCCTTTCCCCCACCAGTGCCCCCCACCCACACACCTGCTGCCGCCCCAGCCCTGGGCTACCCCTCCCAACTGCACCCTCCTGCCGCCCCAGCCCTGGGCTCCCCCACCCCCTGCACCCTCCTGCCGCCCCAGCCCTGGGCTCCCCCCCCCCCACACACACACACCCTGCTGCCCCAGCCCTGTGCTCTCCCCCCCCACCCACACCACCTGCCACCCCAGCTCTGGGCCTCCCCCCCACCCTGCACCTTTCTTCTGCCCCAGCCCTGGGTCACTGGTAACTCGCTCCCAGGGCGGGTCATTCAGCAGGAATTTTGGATGTGCACAGAACACAGACAGGATTGGTTCCCGCATGGTTACAGAACTGCAGTAAAGTGGAACAATTTTCAGCTTGTGTGATTGGAGGATATCTGGATGCATATTATAAGACTGTCCTACATAAATGAGGAAAAGTTGAGGTGCCTTTATTATTCTTTTGTTCCACTCTTCGTTTCTATGAGGAATTTGCCAATGCAATATCACTGTCTTCCTTTTAAACAAATAAAACTAAAAAAATTAAAAAAAAAAGGCAATGGCTGTTGAAAATAGCAATTCCAGTCCTAATAACCACTGGGAAGCATTTCTTGCTCAATTTTATCCTACTTTTTCTACAGCAAGTTGCAGTGGATCAATATATGTGATTTGGGAGAAATGACGTAACAGCTGCCCAAATTGAGCTTGAGCACTCCTGAATTTTGAGGTGTTCAAATCTGGAAGGCAGGTGCTAGATTCCCTTTCTGAATATTAGCTACATCTGGAAAGGAAAAGTCAATTTCTGCTTCCATGGCTCAGGAGTGGAACTCCTCCTACGTGCTTGGTACTGTATCTAAAGCTGCCCAGGACCTCTAGTAGAGCCTCCCCTCCCTTACTTTTCATTTTAAATTCTAGTTGGATCCACGTACCTCCCTTGCTAGGCTTCAGATAGAGAGGAGCACTGTCCATTCATTCCACCCAATTCCTTCTTTGAGGGCTGCAAGGTGAGGTCACACCAGTATCCCTAATCCAGGCTGGGGATGACTTCTGAAGGGGACATCTGGGCCAAAGCTTACTCCTTGGGCATACTTGTTCCCCATTCCCAGGGCCACCCTGTTCTAGCAGTGAGCTCTCCATTCACAACAAGTGCATGGGGTCTCAGCTTCCCCACTCCCTCCCCCTCCCTTTCCTGTTGCTAGCGGTCCAGGGAATGCTGGGAAATGTAGTTCTTTCCCTGCTACAGGGCTGACTCTATAGGCAGGGAGCTAACTAAGGAACTACAGCTCCCAGGGTCCCCTGTTGGTTCTCAGCTCCCATGCTGGATCCCTGCCTGCTGCCGCCCCTGCAACTGTGCTGCCCCAAGCACCTGCTTGCTTTGCTGGTGCCTAGAGCCGCCCCTGTAAGTGAGGACTGGTTTCTTATTCTTTAAAGGCCTGATTTTTAAAAGCTGGTGTCGCTTTTGGTGCCCACAATCATCTAAAGGCGCAGGCAGTCACTTGAGTGTTTGATATGCAGAACAATTGGGTCCCAATGATAGTAACCATGCCTGCTTTTATTTGCCCCTGCAATCCTGATGGGGTTGCCAACTGTCTAATCACACAAACCCAAACACCCTTGCCCTGCCCCATCCCTTACCCAAGGCCCTGCCGCTTCTCCGAGGCCCCACCCCGCTCACTCCATCCCCCCTTCCTCCACTGCTTGCTCTCCCCCCACCCTCACATAATTTCACCAGGCTGGGGCAGGGGGCTGGCATGTAGGCTCTGGGCTGGGGTTGTGGGGTTCGGAGTGTGGGAGGGGGCTCTGGACTGAGCCTGGGGCAGGGGGTTTGGGTGCAGGAGGGTGTGCAGGGTGCAAGCTCTGAAAGGGAGTTTGGGTGCTGGAGGGGGCTCAGGGCTGGGGCAGGAGGTTGGGGTGCGGGAGGGGGTGAGGGCTCCAGCCCAGCGGTGCTTACCTTGGGCAGCTTCCGGTCAGCGGCGTGCGAGGTTAAGGCACGTGCTGCTCCTGGAAGTGGCTGGCATGTTCCTGTGGGGGCCAGAGGTTTTTGCGCGCTGCCCAGGCCCTGAGCACCTACTCCACAGCTCCCATTGGCTGGGAACTGTGGCCAATGGGAGCTGTGGGGGTGGAGCCTGACTTAGCCCTGCTGTGCCACCAACCGGGAGCCACCTGAGGTAAGCGAGGTCAGGGGGCTCCATGCGCTGCCCCCTCCGTGCACCACTCCCGGAAGCAGCCAGCATGTCCCTGCAGCCCCAGGGGCAGGGGAGCAGGGGACTCCACATGCTGCCCCGCCTGCAGGCACCACCCCCTCAGCTCCCATTGGCCGCAGTTCCCAGCCAATGGGAGTTGTGAAGTTGGCACTTGGGCGCAGGCAACTCACAGAGACCCCTGCCCCCCCCCCCCCCCCAGGGGCCACAAGAACATGCTGGCCACTTCCAGGAGCGCTGGGGGGCCAGGGCAGGCAGGAAGCCTGCCTTAACCTGCTGTGCCGTCAGACCTTTAGCGGCCTAAAAACTCCCAGTTTGGCTTCAGTAGCCTCCGGGAGATAGAGCCTGATTCAGGGAGACTCCCAGCGAAACCAGGAGTGTTGGCAACCCTAAATCCTGAAGGCACAATAATGGAAGGACATTTTCAGAGATTCAGGGATTTTAAGGCCAGCAGGGAACATTGTGATGATCTAGTCTGACCTCCTATATAACACAGGGCATAGAATTTACCCAAGATTATTCCTAGAGCAGATCTTTTCAGAAAAATCATCCAATCTTGCTTTACAAATTACCAGTGATGGAAAATCCATCACGACCCTTGGTAAATTGTTCCAATGGTTAATTACTCTCACCTTTAAAAATATATGCCTAGTTTCCACTCTGAATTTGTCTAGTTTTAAATTCCAACCATTGGATAGTGTTATACCTTTCTCTGCCAGACTGAGGATCCCAGTATTATTCCCCACATAGATATTAACAGACTCATCAAGTCACCCCTTAACCTTCTCTTTAGTCTAACACATAGATTGAGCTCTTTGAGTCTATCACTATAAGGCAGGTTTTTCTCATCCTTTAATCATTCTCATGGGTCGTCTCGGAACCATCTCCCTTTATCAACATCCTTCTTGAATTCTGGGCAGTAAAAGTGGACACAGTATTCCAGCAGTGGTCATCCCAGTGCCAAATACAAGAGGTAAAATAACCTCTCTACTCCTATTTGAGATTCTTCTATTTATACATTTCAAAATTGAATTAGCTTAGTTTTAGCCACAGCCTCACACTGGGACCTCATATTCAGCTGGTCATCCACCATGACCACCAAATCTTTTTCAGAGACACTGCTTCCCAGGGTAGAATCCTATATTGTGCAAGTATGGCCTACATTCTTTGTTCCTAGATTTATACATTTATACTTAGCTGTATTAAAATGCTAATTGTTTGCTTCCTCCCAGTTTACTAAGCAATCCAGATCATGCTGAATCAGTGAACTGTCCTCTTCATTATTTACCACGCCCCCAATTTTTGTGTCACCTGCCAACTTTCCCAGTGATGATTTTATGTTTTCTTCCAGGTCATTGATAAAAGTGTTAAATAACATAGGGCCAAGAACCAATCTTTGTGGGATCCCCCTAAATGAGAATTACATTTTGAGACCCAGTTTTAATCCATTTAATATGTGCTATATTAATTTTATATCATTCTAGTTTTTTTTAATCCAAATGCTGTGTGGTACCATCTCAAAACACCTTACAGAAGTCTAAGTACACTATGTCAACACCGTTACCTTTATCTGTACCTGTAATCTTATCAAAAATAGATATCAAGTTATTCCGAGGCCTCAATTTTGCAAGCTATTGAAGACTGACAGACAAGAGTGGTTTTTTGGCAGTCTGGAAGCCATAACTCCTCAGCTTTGCTCCACATTCTCATACCAATGCTGCTCACAATAGAGCACCTTTACTAGGAAAACATCCTTAACCATTTGTCCCTCTTTGTACTCTCCTCAGATATTTAACTGCATTCCTGGCAGTACTTGGAATATGGCTGAGAGCAGACTGGCTGCCACTTAGCCTATATAAACTCAGTTTGGCGCTAGCGTATAATTATATGCTCTGTAAAGCACTTCAAGATGTCTGATAGCTAGAAAAGTATTGTAAGAAATGGAAGTTAACATCGTCTGTAATTTGCAAACTTCACAACTGGGAATCTAAGCAATTAACAGATGTCTGCACTGCAGTTTCTTGAAAAAAAAAATCACAACCCACACAGAACACAATCAATCAATAAGAAAAGTGAAAATCATGAAGGCTTTAAGTGCAAAATCAGATCTTATCTACTATTAAAAACTGGCATCATCATCCTATAGTAAAAACTTACTGTACTCAACACAGTACTTCCTCCTTAAAACTGTCACCACTCCCAAAGTTGTTTCTCCAGCTGGCTCTTTCAGTTGATGAAGTTCAAGTAGCTATGCCACTTTTCATAGCATTGGGGACACTCACATGGAGGCTGCACATGAACAGTGCAGATCTCACTAACTGAGCTGATAGAACAATGTACAGTAAAGACTCTTTTTGTAGTTGGAAGCAGTGGGGTTCTAAAGACTCAGAAGTGTTCAGGAAGACAATAGCAGGCTGAATGGCTGCCCTATATTTTTATACTCCTCTTTGAGATAGGGATGTGCCAGGCTCTCGGCAAATTCCCATTTTGGGAATGAATTATTTGATAAACTAATCAGCACCTTATTGCTGCCTCAAGGCAGAGGGATGTTCAAACAAATTAGCGAGGAAACAACCTACAACATGGCATGGCAAGAAGTGGTTTAACTAATCTGAAGGTAAAAGATAAATAAAGCTCATGGTGTAATGATTTACTAGAACAGCTGAATGGCCTTCTATTAATGAGATTGGGGGACATATGTCCACCTAGGTTACCCATGAAAGTAACTCTTGCATCTACATGTATTCAAACAAAAGTCATTTCATCTTAATTGGATCTCCTGGAGTACTCAAATCCCATTTTACATAATGTGTTTACCTCTCCTGATGGAGACAATGCTCTGTGAAAACACTATCCCCGTATATATCAACTTTTTGGCTGCCCCACTCCTGGTAAATAGTCTAAGACGAACTACTGTACAATAACTTGGATTGTTGTTGATCCATAGCATTGTTATAAACTTTTTGGGAAAATATGCTCAAATCAGATTCAGTAAAATGTGGGGGAACGGCATAACTTCAGTTGGAACACTGTTCCTAAGAATGATGAAAAATTACTTCCCATCTATCCAGAATTAGCATTATGACTATATACAAACATCACGTTCTTTTAACTCATTCACCCCCCTTCCTCCTCCTCTCCTCCCAGCTCCTTTACTGAAAAATCCCATCAACATTCCAGGGCTGCTTGGCGCAGGACATTTTCTATGGAAATTTGGACCAACTACAACTGAATACATACAAAGGACTTTCAAAGGTCAGAGCTAGGCCTCATCATACTCAGGCTCAGTCCTGTGAGGTGTGAGCACTCTCAACACTTATGAAAAGTAGTGGGAATTGTGGGTACTTGCAGAGTTGGACATCTAGGGTAAAACCCCAACTCCTGTGACGTTCATGGCAAGACTTCCATTGACTTTAGCAGAGCCAGGATTTCAATGCTGGACTCCAAGACCAAAATTTCTAAAAACCAGAACTTAAAGTTAGGGTGTTAGATCCATATTCAGCCTCCTAAATAAGTTTCTGCTAGGTGTTCAGTATTTTTGAAAATTAGACCATTTATTTGAGAGCCTGGGGTTTTCAATGGTCCCTAAAGGAGCTAAGTTCCCAAATCCTATTAAGAGTCAATGAAAGTTGGGCACAGGCATCTAACTTCCTTGAACACCTTGGAAAATCTCACCCTTCATTATAGATTCAGGAGCCTAACTTTAAGGCTCGGATGTTTGATAATCTTGGGCCAAGTTGTTTTGGTCATGTGCTTTTACATCAGACCTGACCCTGTAACTGTCTCTGTATCAAAGTGACAGATTTTAAAGTCCAGAAGGGCCAATGATGACTGACTATCTACTCTGACCTCCTTCATAAACCAGTATCAAATTATTGTACTGCATCATGGCTTCCATTAAAAACTTACCCCAAAAGAAATGAAAAGTACTAAACATTTCTGCATAAAGCCACATGAAGACTTACAGTAGCCTTGGTTGTAGGACTGATCCTGTTCTGCAGAATGCCACTTAGATGACGTCTTCTGTTGGTAAGTTATTTTTTTTAATTGGTCGGTAGATTGGGCAAAGAAAAATGCAAAGAACTGACATTTAATTTCATTGAGACATTTTTAAATTTAACCATTAAATAGTAGTTTTGCTTAAAAATGATTAATGCATATAAATCTGTATGGCAAGTTATAGATTACCAATTGTGTATCCCATAGGTAAGAACAAAAGAAAATTCATTATTACATTTCATTCATCAAATATTTAATAAGAATGTCATTACTTAATCCTCTCTGCCTTATGACTATGAACAATAGGCTACTTCCTTGGCCTTCTGTTTGACCTAAGACCAAAAAATAAATGCATAGCTTCCGTGACAAATTACTCGTTTTTTATAATTGCCTAATGAAATGGAAAAAAAAATACTTGATAGTCCATAAAGGCTAAAAATATATCAGCGATAACATTTAGCTTTTACTAAAAAGTTGCTGTTTTTTATGGAAATATTCAAGTCTCCACTCCATTTCATACAATTACTCCAAAAATAACACCTTTAGAGAGATGAACCAAAGGGCACAGGAATATCATCACAGAATAACTGTGACTTTGCTGATGCATTCATCTATATGATTTATACAGATGACAATGTTTCTTTTAAAAAAAACAAAACATTAAATACCTGCAATGATATACCATGACATCTTACCCATCCAAAGACAATTTTATTTCAGTTTAAAAAACAAACAAAACAAAACTCACTGTAGGTTTATTCACAAAGTCTGATTTTGATTCTCCATAATAAATTCTGTTCAAAAAGGACCCTAGAATGGACTCTCCAGCTTTGTCTTCACTGCAAAGAAAGATGTAGTTTTTTTATATTGAGATAGCTATCTCAATTAAAAACTCTAGAAGAGAGAAAGCACAGGTGAATTTTACCTTGAGGTCAACCCTATACCTTCCTCCTACCCCTACCCACTGCAACCTGGGGCTTACTTCGACTAGTTGCATCAAGATAACATTTACCTCTGCCTTGTCTCCACTAGGTATCTTTATGTAAAATCCTATCTCAAATTAGCTATCTTGATGTTCAAACAAAGAAAAACACTTTTTTTTGCAGAGAAGACATAGCCTCTATTATCAAAATCCAGGTCCCAATTTTACTTCATTTTTAAACACTTTTCCATCCATTTTAGCATCACAACTATGCCCATTTCTTCTGGATGAAGAATCCACCACGCGCTCTCTCACACCAACTGTGTTTTTTAAGCTTTTTACCTAACACTTTTGATCGAACTACCTGCTTTTTTTAAAAGCTGTTCATTCCTGTAACACTTTTTAAAGCATATGAGCTCTTGAGGATCAACTGCCAGAAAGGAACACGTTTTAAAAGCAAAGTTTCAAAGTGCTGTTTACAAATTGCTAGCCAGGAAATAATACAGACGTCTCAAATTACTGAGAGTCACCAGCAAAGAGTCAATGGGCCCTTTAAAAACACAAGCACACACTGCAAGGACACATTTCTTCTGCAACGTGGAACCTCTACATTTGTGTCAGAGAAAAAGTTTCCTGGAATATTTTGTGCGATTAAAAGGAGTGCCAACAACCATCAGCTTTAACAAAGCACGATGGGTTTTCCTCTGCAAATTATAATAAAGACAGTGGTACCATAATGTCCATAATAGTTTGAAGCAATAGTTCAACAACTTAGATGGAGGTTGTATCTCATGAGCAAAGGAAGAGCAACTGACAAACTTACAGTGACTGATGCACCCAACTATAGAGGTCTTAGCTGGCACATATTACTTACTGACAACATAATCCGACAGCTTTTCTAAGTGCAATGCAATTACCAAAATTATACTTATGGTAGACAAAATACTGAGTACCTGCTTCTATTTACAAGAAGTAACCTAACCTTCTTTAACTTACCAAATATGTGTAGGCTTCAAGCATCTCACTTGACCCATGAGGTTTGCATGATTAGCATCTTATTAAAAAACATGGCACTCAGTCCTGCCAATCAAGCGGGACTGCTCCCTTACGTGCTCTGCTGGACTGGGGGTGAGATTGCCAAACACCTTGCAGCATTACAGCTCGGTTAAATTTTTTCTTTTATTTCAGCTTCAAATATATCTGAAAATAACTAATGGTGTTTGTTTAGAAATCACAGATTCCTTTACTAGATAGATAGATATCTTTCTATATACAGATGCAGATTCCAATCTGTATTGGAATCAGGGTGTAATGGGGTACCACTCACCGCAAGGGCACCTCTTTCTGAATGCTCTGGGGATTAGCTCCTTCCATGTGCAATTCCCACTTCTACTGCTCGTTCACATGCCCTGCCACCTCTCCATCTCCATGACTCAGGGTACTCTCTCTTCATGGCTTGGCCCTCCGGCCAGGTCACTATAATGCCCCCCTTCCGGGGAACCAAAGTCCTATTGGATAACTGTCCCAGGCAGTCTTCTGTTCCACTGCCCTGTCTGCACTGCTTCCCCAGTGACTGGTGGGAGAACGCAGGCCTGTCCGCTACTCCAGGTTCCAGGTGGGGACCCTATATCTGGCAAGTGGTCTGCTTTTTCCCAGACCCGGTTGTTATTTCCCTGGACACCTTCCTCCATCTTCTGGTTCCCTGGTTCTGGGTTTACCAGCTCAAACTTCCTCATCCCAGGGAGTATTTGCAGACTGCTTAATTCTATAATCCTACACAGCCTCTCCTTTCTCACAGGGAGTGACTGCAGACTACTTCCCGTGCAGCCTCTTTCTGCTGCTGACAACTTCCTGGCATTATACCAGCCCTGCCTGTTCCTTCTCAGCTGGGCTCCATCATCCACCAGTCTTTCAATTCCTGCCTCTCCTCCAGGAGCAGTCTATCAGATTAATTAACCTAATTTTACCTGCTCTGCCTCAGGTGGGGTGGACTCCCCATCACACAGGGATTGTGTTTTCTTTTATGCTAGGCAAGCATCTGGCCATTTTGAGCTACTAATAAACAATAGTAAAATCATTTTAAACCTGGGCTGCCTACAATGCTTATCCTGTGGACGTTACTGGTATGCTGTTTTCATGACAATCAAAAAAATTCAACTTCAGGACTTTTAAGGCAAACATTTTCTCTTTAGGAGACAGTTTCTGGTAAAAGATCAGTGCAGACCATGCTAGAACTTTTAACCACATCTGAAAATTTACATTTGATTAATATGTATCACTTCCTCCAGCAAACTATAATTAAATTAAGTGTCAAAGTGTGAAAAAGTTACTTTCTTAAATTAACAATTTTACACACACTTCATTTATGGCTTTCACATGATTTTTGCTCAATTTGCTTGAAAAAAGTTTTATTCTTATTATTATTTATAGCTCTATTTTTTGCAAACATATTCCAGTCTCATTTGGAAATATCTCAGCCTTATTTTATATACATATACCAACAGCTTGCACTCTGCAGACAGACTAGTGTCTGTGAGGAAGCACAAAACCCAAAAAAGCTATTTAGTGTCAACCTGGCTTACGTTAATACAAAGTTTCAAAAGTAGTTATTAGTTTGATTTAATGTAGTATCTCCACCAAAATCCATCAGAGAAGTTACAAAAAGATTAGGTGAGTTTATTCTCTTGATGTGCATGTATAACTTCCTATAATATTAACTAGAGTTAAGGACACACGCTGGTAGCAGACAGATCTTTGGCATCACATCAGAAGAGGTAACAGAGAGGGCAAGTATAAGATTTACAACAATCTGTTCAAAAAACAAACAAAAGTAACTCTTTTCCTGTTTTTTATGAAAATTATGCACCTGATCTTATACTGCTGAAATTAATAGCAAAGATTCCCACTGATTTCACAGGTCCTTTGTTCTGATGGGTCCAGCAATCTTTAAAAGCTATCTGAACACTTACTATGGAATACAAGGAAAGCTCTTTTCTGTAGATAACTCTTTAGTTTTCAAAAGAGATGGACCCATGTCGCAAAGCTTAGATGCAGAGCTGGACGTCACCTAAATGTGGGTGTATTTCACTTCATCGCTGATTTTTAGAGCTATCAATCCAGCAATAAATACACTGAAAAAGCATAAGCAAAAAAAATTGTCAGCACTTATTTCCACCACCCCCAACAAGGAAGCCAGCGTATCATCAGTGGAACTTTACTCCTCTGCTATTGATGAACCTAACCATGAAAGATAATAACTAAAGAGATTTTTATTTTGAAATAAAGAGCTAAATAATGTTAAAACCATAGCGGAATTTCCCCATCCATTTGTTGGAACCTTCCTCCTCTTTCAGACCTTGAATGAAACCCAAGATATTCAACAGTACTTTAAAATAGAGACTTTAAATTGCCTTCAAGTTATTAAAAGACAGATTGCACTGGGGCAAAGGTGACCCATGAATACAGCAGTTAATGTTAGATTTTAATAGTTTTCCATATTTAATTTTAAAAGATGTAATGCAGACCAAACCAAAGTAAGAGTCTTCCAAACACATTTTTCCCACAAAGCCACGCTTCTGCAAACGGTCAAGTAGAAACTGCAATTGAGTAGCAAGTAACTTGAACTTTGCATTGAACATATCGAAGAGGTGAGAGAAGGCATTTTCATGCTTCAGTAGTAGAGTTACCATTAATACAAAGCAAAGACTATTTTTAGCATGCCCTCACGGAGGAGAAACTTGGAAATTAAAAAGGAAAATACATGTAAGTGGCTTATATCATGTTGCTCTACTGAGCACAAGTGCCTGGTCTTTTATCTAGGTAAATTCAGACCAAGTGCATGATGCAAAAAACGTTTCTTTTGTGGTCAGCCCCCATCCACGCTCTGTTATACCAATCTGCTGTCTGTGAGACTAGTGAGAACGTAATGTTTCCTTCATTAGGATTCTTCCAGTCAGCTCAGAGCTGGAATGAGTCACCTTTGGAAAGGCAAGAGCAAAGGAGTGTTCACTACAACCTTCAAATCAGGAATTACAATATTGGCCACCGCAGATCGTTTCTTTACCCAAGCATCACTCTTATGTTTTCCAGATTTTAGTGGAATAAAGGAATTCTAATAAAGGTTCAGGATAAAGAACATGGTGCCAAAAATTCCTTATTGGGAAAAAAAAAAGTTGGTTTACACAAGTTCTTTGTAACAGAAGAAAAATCCGTGAGGTGCAACAGCAGATTTGCCTCGAAAAATAGCAGAAAGACTCCCTTCGAGGCTGTGACCAGGCTTATTCTCCATGAAGGTGCGCAGTAGTTGAACAACTAGTGGTCTGAACCCTGACGAGCTCTTTGGCCTCAAAGATTAAAATGAGATACCTTAAAGATCTGAGGGGGGGAGGGAGAATCCCATATTGCCTTGAGCAGCAGGAGGAAGCCATTACTGTTACTTATACAATCTATTCTTGCTGAGACTGTTGCCCAATATAGTTTACAAAATTTCAGTTGGAAATGCATTAGCGGCTGAACAGTGAGCAGCTTCTAAGGGGTAAATAGAAAAAATAAATTAAAAACCTAGCTTCGAAGCTTCAAATGTTATTGAACGTCTGCTGCAATCCCCGCAGTCAGCAGTCTATAACCTTTTAAAGTCCAAAGAAACCTTTTCTTAAATGTGCAGATTTCATTTGATTTTGGTTTAAGAAACTTTTGATGGATTCAGTTCAAATGAAGCAGATGACAATTAGTTCAAATACAAAAGCGTCCTTCCACACTTACGGAATGGGAAGATAAAGGATAAAAAGGACAAATATATGTATATAAAGTGCAATTTCCAGGCTGCTTTTTATTTGGTAATGAAACTGATTCCCTGCTAGTTGCATAGTACTCTCAAATGCTTACTTAAACTTTTTCATTGTTTCAGAATGTTTAATAGCCATATAAAATTATTCAGTCTATTTCCGCATGAATGCATTTGTGTTCTTTACATTTTAAAATAATGAAAAGAATAGAATGCACTAAAAAGGACTGGAACAATACTTTCCCTTCATTTGTTGTAAGTGGACCACTTTCCCCTTTTCCCTCCTAATTTAATTTTTACTGAAGGTTCTTCTGCACCAGGAGAGAGAGACTAAAGGCCCAGGCAGCGTCATATCACACAGATACCAGCAAGAGGGTATGAGAATTGGGAAACCCTTCAAGGTTGATCTCAGAATGTTTGCCTCCCAACTCTGCTGACCAGGGAGATCCACAGTGCATGCAACTGCCTCCAGTCCTGCAGAGCACCGCTGCTCCCAAAGTCTGCCCCCACTCTCCCCCTTGGCACAGTGGACAGGCAAGAGCCAGCAGCCACCTTATGCTTGTGCACAGCAAATTTCTCTGAGATGGGTGTAGATGCTGCTTCAGACAGGATTAACATAGGAATAAGTATCTGCTCTCTGTGGAGCCTGGAATCTTCAGTTTGCCTCAGCCCACAATCCCTATAGAGCTTGATTCCCCTCAGAGAAGGGAAAAAGCAATGTTATATACGTGACAGTTTTGCTCTTCTAGCCTTACTGAATTGACCCTGGAGATCGGCCACAGCAGCATCCCTTGTACTCCCGGAATGATTTACATGTGTTTGCATACTATCTACGGTTCTATTTAAGAATTATACGCTCGTGAAAGGTGCCAGACTGACAGCCCTGAACACGTCTATTGATGAACCGATCGGGCAGCTTATGGCAAAGAGCAGTGCAAACTTTCCCACAGCATCCTGATCGTACGCCTCAACCCTGTTCTGCTTTTCAAGGTGTCCCACTTCCGTTCAGTTTTCCATATTCCGTCCATTCCTGGCCTTACAGACTGTTAACAAGGGTCCCAATTAGTGACAGTGGGGAAAGTGATTTTTTTTTAAATGCATCTGTAATTGTACTTGGGAGAGCAACCCATTTCATAGAGAACAGCTACCATCCTATGTGGTAGTGACTACCAGTCACTTCTGATTTGGGCCAGCTTTTGAACCAGCAACCTACAGGCTGCTGAGGATGTAAAGTCTCTGCAACTTATTACCAAACTGCTAAACCTTTTAGGCCCTTACATGCTACTGAAATCAAAGTTAAGTATTACATTAATACATGTGTAGGATACAAGACATGTAATTAGACTGTTGGTTGTCTGTTATAACAGAAACTGGCCATATTTACTATGAGATCATGTAATTTTTTTTGTTATTCCTGATATTCCAGATTGTCATATTTCTTTCCAAGTCTTCTATTCTCCATCATGCTTTGCTTGCTCAATCAGCTATTCTGTGGGCTGATAGCTTTGCACCATTTTCTTAAAGTTACTTTTTTTTGTTTCAGTTAAGGATGCAAAGATCCATTTCGTTGCTGATGGGTTTAAGGAATCAATGTCTAGAAGGCAACAAATGCACAGATTTGGAGAGGGGGAAATTAAATTTCTAGCACAGCAAAGAAGCTCTTACCATACATCAACTGGAAAGCTTCTTTAATTTTGGTTAGTGAGAGAAATTGGAAGCTGGCTGCTACCCTTTAAAAATCCTGCACTTTCTGGTTTCTGCAGGCCTTTGGGGTGTCTATTGACAATTTTATTTGGAGCAATATTAATAGCAGAGTGGGATGTGCTTCTGACATTTGTCCCATTCAGAATCAGCTACATTTCCTAGCAGTTCTTTAGCCTATTTAAGACAAAATGTGACACACACGGTCAAACTCACCTCATCTGCAGAAGGCTTGAGTAATCAACAGGTGAATTGTGGGCTTAGGGAGAGGCACAAAACTCAACACTTCCATGGGTACACAGGACATTCAGCATCACCCCACCATTCCACCCTGAGCCACCACTCCAACATAGGGGCTGGAACAGCATCCGTTTCCCCCCTGCTCTGGGTATTCGGCTCCCTTCATTCATGTAGCTGCAGATGCCACAGGGCCTGCCCCCAATACCCTGCCTTCAGGCAGGCCCAGGTGGAGCCAACATGAAGTCCATGGCATGCAAGAGGGTGCAGGTGCTCTGTGTGCACCTTCCTCCATTCCCCACTGGTGATGCTGTCCCCACACACTGCAGAGAGAGCAGAATCTCAACTATGTGAATCTGGGAGGAGGATTCTGCCCTATTAGATTTTACCTCAGGAGTGGGGGGATGGAGTGGATTAAGTCATCTGTATACATCTTCTGCCAGATATTATTCAGAGACTCTTTTGGAGAAATTCTTCAAGTGGAGAGAGAGTGTATCTAGCTGCCAGCTCTGACTCAAGGATTTATTTACTACAGATGAGAGAGAGTTAGAATGGAGAAAGCTAAAATTTGTCACACAGACAACTGAAGGCTGTTGTGGGAATGAAGCAATATGGCTGGGTGACTGGAACCAGAACAGAGAAACTCCTGTGTTTTATTCCTGACTTGGACACTGACTTGACCTGTTGACCTTGAACAAATCATTCAACTCTACATCCCTGTAAGGCAACACTTGTGTGAGTAGTACACAATGCAAGGAGTGCAGAATCTAGCCCTTAACCGCTGTGTACCATAGGATGGATATACAGGAGATTATAGCAATGCAGGAGCATTGTGATGATTGATTAACTCCTTTTTGTAAAGTGTTTACAAGTTTTTATGCCTTTTTTACCTATTTTTAAGTTCGAGACATTCTTTGTTGTTACTTGTCGGGTTACCCCATTTCAATAGGACATGGAAGCAGTACCAGTGGCGGTAGGTCTTCCATATGCTCTTTATTCCTAGAATTTGCATTATTAAAGCAGAGGTTCACGCCATGTATCTTCGGTATCCGTCCTAGTTATTTTGGATTTGACCAGATGTCAGACAAACACCACATTGCAGCTTTTCACCCTCAACACCAGAGGTGCGCAACATCTTGTTTTGTTAGAAACATCCTATTATATTTTTAAAACATAAATTCTCATTAAAGTGCTAGCTACAAAGATTACTGGGCTTTCTGGGCATGAAATGTGCCTCACTCCGAAGGTGAGGCTCCACGATAGTCCCATGTTATCCAGTCATTAAATTAGTCTAATATTGTCTGCCATACTATATGGCAGTTCAGAGACTTCAGGGGACTATTTTATTCTCACATTCTAGTCCCTGTGCATAGCTTTGTGAAAGTCAGTGTGAGGAGAATAATTCTGGTCTGCGTTAAAGCTGATATCTCAGCTAGGCAGTGCACAGGAGGTCTAGACCCTTCAGCATAGGCCTCCTATATCTTGCACCTCCCCCCACCTTCAGAATCACACCAATTCCACTCCCATTCTTTAAAAGCTTCTGGGGGATTCCTATGGAATGCAGGGAAAGCTCGGTTTGGTGAAGAACTCAATTTTTTTCATTTTCTAGCAAGGTGGGCCCATGCCACAATGATCAGATTCAGAGCTGGACTCCCCCTAAATTTGGGGGTGTTTGGAGAAAGGAATCCTATTTGACTTCATCTCTGATTTCTAGAGCTGTTCATCCAGCAATAAATACACTGAAAAATCGTAAGAAATCAAAATTAAATTTTTAGCACTTATTTCCTGACCCCAGCCCGCAAGAAAGCCAGCAGGTCATGAGCGGAACTTTGTTTCTCTGCTATTGGTGAACCATGAAAGATAATAACTAAGGAGAGATTTTTCCTTTTGTTCTTGTTGTTGTTGAAAGACCCAAATAATGTTAAAACCCCCAAAGAATTTCCCCATTCATTTGTGCGACCCTCCACCGTCCATTTATAAATTTCATCTCTCAGATTGCTTTGCACGGACATTTTTGTATGTTTAGCAAACAAGATCCAGACCACTGACTTCCAGTTTGCCTTCTAACACGTAACAGAGGATTACCATAGAATTCTATCTGCTACCCGTAAACTCTTAAGTACCACTGCACCTACACACACTGAATATTATTTTTCTCTCTACCGTAGTGTAACTTACATTAAGAAGGTACAAGCCGGACCAGTGGATCTACACCCGTTTAAATTCACTGACCAAACCTTCCACGTGGAGGGTAGTAAAGGCATCAGCCAGAAGGGCTACTGCAGCCTTAAGCATTCAGTGCTTATGTCCACACTGCAGCTGGGAGGTGCGATTCCCAGAGCAGGCAGACAGACCCCCGCTAGCTCAGCTCAGCCTAGCATGCTAACATTAGCAGTGTGGATGTGGTGGCACTGGCAGCGGCTCAGCTCAGACCCAAGGGGTGAGGAGAGCCTGGACTTGGGTGGCTAGTCAGTGCTGCAATGTCTACACTGCTATTGCCTCTAGCTGAGCTAGCAGCAGGGCCGGCGCTTCCATTTAGGCGACCTAGGCCTTTACCTAGGGTGCCAGGATTTGGGGGGGTGGCATTTTGCCGCCCTCAGGGGCAATTTGGCGGCGGGGGGTCCTTCCGCGCTCCGGGTCTTCGGCGGCAATTCAGCTGTGGGTCCTTCACTCGCTCCGGGACCCACCGCCGAAGTGCCCCGAAGACCGGGAGCACGGAAGGACCCCCCGCCACAGAATTGCCGACGACGACCGGGAGCACGGAAGGCAGGGGCGGCTCGATGTATTTTGCCGCCCCAAGCACGGCAGTCAGGTGGCTTTTGGCGGCGCGCCTGCAGGAGGTCCGCTGGTAACACGGATTCGGCGGTATGCCTGCAGGTGATCTGCCGGTCCCGTGGCTTCGGTGTACCCGCCACCGAATTGCCACTGAATCCGCGGGACCGGCAGACCTCCCGCAGGCATGCCACCAAAGGCTCCCTGACTGCCGCCCCCAAAGCGACCGGCAGGCCGCCCCCCACAGCTTGCCGCCCCAGGCACGCGCTTGGTGCTCTGGTGCCTGGAGCCGCCCCTGGCGGAAGGACCCCCGCCTAGGGTGTCAAAAACCCTAGCGCCGCTCCTGGCTAGCAGGAATCTGTCTCCCCGTGCTGAGAATCACTCCTCCCAGCTGCAGTGTGGAGCGAAGATTCCTTCTTTCCCAGATCCCAACTGATCTGCTCTGTGCACTTCCCATGTGGTTTAGCTGGGCAGAGGGGAAAGGATTCATCCTTCGAGAAGGAGCGAAATCATTAATGTGACCTACATTCCATCCCCACATGGGGTTGGCAGAAGGTCTCTCATCTTTGTTCCTATCCATCATAAGATTTTAATCAGAATTAAACAATCCAACCTGTTTGCCGGAAGCAGCAATGGGCTGACGTATACATGCAAACAATGGTAATCAGTCAGTGCTGCAAAGGAAGAGAAGGAAATGGGAATGGGAAAACAAGAGCTCTCACCAATCCAAAACTCCACGATTACTCCGGCAGAATGCTAAAAAGCTTTGCTTTTTTTCTACTTGCCAGTCTGTTTCTGCTAATCTTACCCCCATGCTATTTATGTAAGTTTTCATTGTGTAAAAAGGCCTGTCTCAAGCTTCTACTTTCTCTGTAGATACAAGAGCCCAATTCTATGAGCACTGAGCACTCATCTCCCATTGACTTCAACAGGCACTTAGGAAACACAGATCCTTGGGGGAGGCATTTGGCACTTCCTCACATGTTTGCATGTGCATAGGGTTTTGCCGCACCTTACTGTGCCCAATACCACAAATCTTATACTCACGAGTAATCTTTACTCATGCAGTATTGGGGTGGGGATACCCTGTCTCTTGAAAACATGGCACCAACTCAGGAATTTTCTTTTATTCAAAATGGCCACTCTCTCCTAATTACTGCCAATGGGGATGAAGCAAGATGGCCACCATTTCCCTATAGTCTACCTGTATGTGGAAGTGCAGTGCTGCCAACTCTTGTGACTTGATCGCAAGTCACGGGTTTTTGGCACCTGCAGGAAGAACGGTCGTGATGATGCAAAAAACTCCTCTGGTCTTGTAGTTTTCAGGGATGGCCATGCAGAGAGAGAGAGAGAGAGAGCTGTGCATGAGAACCTTGGGACTGAGAACACAGACCTGCTCTGCTTTCATGTATGGCCCTATAATAGAGAGAGGGTCCTCGGGCAGCGGGATACGGGATGAGGGAGTTGGGAATATGGTGCTTCTGGGACTCAGGCAAGGGAAAAGCCCTGAGGCAGTGGGAGCGGGGGAGTTGGGGAAGTGGTGCTCTATCCCAGATAGAGAAGTCCTGGGGCAGCAGGATGCAGAGGCGTGTTGTTTTCGGGTCAAGACAGTAACAGGAAATGAATGGCGTTTTCCCTCTCTTAGGGGTGAAGAGATGGTAAGTGAAGTCTCCGTCTGAGCAGCCAGGGAGAGGCGTGCATTTAAAGGTTGACTTTTCAAGGTGAAATTATTACACATGCATTGGCAGAGGACTAGAGGGGAGTTAAAAAGTCAAAAGACAGACTAAAAACCATGATTTGGAGGGCCAATCTCATGATTTTTGATGTCTTGAGGCTAGCAATACTGCTCATACTACCAGTCTCATTGCAGGCATTGCATTGGGATACCTCATGTGAATAAGGATTCTGAACCCATACTTGCTGGGAGTTACTGGGAAACACTACTGGGTATATTATTCATGCTAGGTAATCAGAAGGCCTGATTCTGAGCTCACTTATACTAGAGTAAAACCAATATGAGATCCCTCTGTGTGCAGAACCTATAAGAAAACTGTGTTGAACATGAACTCTTCAGGGAAGTGGGAGGTGAGCTGCAGAAATACAGGATGTTCCTGAGTTAGGATACTTGGTAGAGGATCAGGTTTGCTTTTGTAATATTATACTGTATCTGAGGGAAGGGGCCAAGGAGGGGGACTAGGAGGTTTGATTGTGTTCTTGGGCCTTCTTATAAATAACTACCGGTAAACCCTTAATTTGTAAAAGCTCTTGAGCTTTCAACAATATTATGAAAAGCGGAGAAAGTAAATATTTTGCATTAATTTAGATGCTTGTAACCAATCAAATTCTTGAAGTTGTTCCCAGCAATTCAGAGCCATTTTATTATCAACATAATCATTTTGTGAATCCCTGTTCCACAGTCTAAGGATCAAAAAGAACTATTTACTTCTGCTGAACAAACGCCTTAGCAGCCATACAACTAAAAGCAGACATAAATAAGGCAAAGAATTTATGCAGTAAGGTGCGGCAAAACCCTATGCACAGAAGATTACACATTAATGGTTTGGAAAACAGAACAAAAATTGGCTATCCTGCATTAATAGTCAGTACAAACTTGGAACCATATGCAATAAATACATTGTTAGCCTACCTAAATGACTGTAGCTAACTGAAGTGTAAAGACCAAAAGATATTCAGTTTTCGACTCAGTGATCTCATTGCCAAAATACAAGCCTTTGATTACTATATTTACCATTTTATACCTCCTAGTTCTGCTTTAGGAAGAATAAATCATAGCCAACTTCACTGATCCAAATCCCATTTGCAACTAACCATCTTTAGTAATATTATGCTATGTTTGCATGCTAGTGCAGTAAAAATATATATATTATGAATCCTTTAGGGTACTGTTCACCACTTAAGAAGTAGCATATTAAACTTCTTAAAACCTTTGTAATCTGCAATATAAAAACCACATTTTATGTTAGTAGATAATTTAGCATCCATAATCTAATTAAATGAAGTGAGTGACAACTGTAGTGTCTACAAAAATGATATATCAGTAGCAGATAATGTACACATTTAAGAGACTGGAACCCTATCTAAAACATTGTTACAAATGCTTGTCCTCGATCATAAATCCAGCTAACATTATGGGCTAAATCCTGCTACCCTTAGTTACATGTGTAGTCACAATGAAACCAATGGGGAGTTGTTTGCATGAGGAAGGATTACTCATGTGAGTAAAGATTTGCAGGACCAATTTGCTGGATTCTTTTCACTTATAATAAAAATAATAATTATTGGATTTTTTTGCCTCTTATTAAAAAAGCTATAACACCCAATAAACTTTTTTTTATCACCCTCCTATGCTTTACAGTGAACGATATTAAAGAAACTGACACTGAGAAGTTATAGAAGAAATACCTGAACAAAGGATGCAGATATTGCTGGGTGGAAAATGTTTCAGTCAGGGGAAAAATGTCTAAAAAAGTCTTTCCCTACCCCCTCAAAGACAGAATGATCTGTCATTCGATTGAGGCATTTCTACAGAGCTCATCACCGTAAAATCAAAGTGATTAGATAAATATAAAGGGCTGTGTGTGTGTGTGTGTGTGTGTGTGTGTGTGTGTGTGTTTGGGATCCCAGTCATCTTTTTAAAATAAGACTAATACAAATAAGAGAATATGATTCTATGATTCTAAGAGAACAAAAGAGAAATGTTATGTGTTAATTCTTGGACCCTTCCAGAGTCCATGGGAATGCAACAGGTGACTGGTTAACACAACCCTCCGCAGACCTCAAAGAGCTTCTGGAGAGCATTCTGCAGGTTTGCACTCACGCAGCGAGAGCCTCTGTGGTCCTTGCAGTTGGATTTCTTTTTCTTTTCAATCAACCCCTTTGATAACATTGTCTTTCCTAAGAGTTCTCATTTTAGTCTTGCATGTGCGACGAGACAGCCGGTCTTGCTGTCAGCGTTATTGGCACCATGTCTGCAGTCACAGCTTGCAATTACAGTACCTTGCTGAAGCGTGGGACACCTGTGTACACTGAACTTTTCTAGTGCTTTACCACTGTTACTTTTTAGTCATGTTACTGATGAGAAAACAGCTTCGAAAAATCAATGGCTTTAAATTATACCTTTATGTATTGAGTATACAAAACCACCACCAAAACAAGAATACTTTTTCCATGACTAAAAAAATCAATCTTGCTGATGCTCCTGCTCCTTAAGCATTTTTATTTAATTCATTTAAAGCTTTTTCCAACCCCCCTCTGCATCTGGTTGCTTTGTGCAGGCTTTCTTCAGGTTTCCTGCTCAAGAGACTAGTTTTATCTAAAAGGTCAATTCATTCAGCGGGGCACCAAGCAGAATTGAATATAATTATCCCAATCTTTACTGTGTAGAATTCATGCTTGAATTCATTCAAAAAATAGCAAGCAGTATAATTAACTCAGAGCCCAACCAAATCTATTGAGAATGCCTCAGGTATCATACAGTCCCACTTACAATAGAACATTTTCATTTAAGGACATTGTACGTATTAACCCTAGTCAGCATCCAATTACTCGGAATAAGTGAATTCTCTGTTTCAGGAATGTAATTTGAAAATGTTGTCATGCAATCTGAGGCAAAAGGTCTTTTTTCATTAATCTAACTCTCATTAAAGTGGAAGCCTGTAGGTTATTTCAAATCCATTAGTTTTAAATACAGGTGATTACAATTCTATTGCACATAAGACAACAGAAATGTCTAAACTACACAATATTTCCTGATAAAGTGTGCTGATGAGTTTGTGACTTGCCCTAACTGTATAAAATTAAATTTATTGCCTGACCAAAACCAAACACTGTTTACTACTAACCTGACAATTACATAATGCTGTCCACTAAAAATTAGAAATTAAATTGTTTTTTATACATAGTCAATTTTAAGCTACTAGTAGAAGTCCAAATGTTTCGGAGATTCAGGTTTGGTTCAGATAAAGCATCCAAATACTGTAATGCATTTCCAAAATGTCCAGACCTCCAGTCTACAAAACTGGGCTACAAGAAATGTCTCTCTCTAGGAAATTTTTACATTTTTGGATGTGGTCATAGCTGAAATACTGAAACAGCTTTTCATGTGGTACTTTGGCAGATCCAGTTTCAATCTCAGCCAGAAATTTGATAATGGCTCAAGGGAAGGGATTCTTCAGTTTTTGAAGTGGCTCTTTTCAGCCCTGCTCTAGATCCTGAGAAATCCACCCATGATGAAAGATCCCCAAATGTAATATCTTTGGAACTCTATCAGAACTTAGCATATTTGAAATACTCACTGACCACCCTCTTAAATTCACCATCCTTGAAGGACAACAAAACTTTGTTAAAAGCCAAGCATTTCTTTATTAAACCACAATTAAAAATATTACATTCACAATATATATGTACTATGCAAGAGAAATGTCCTGTCTTATGTACTGTAAGTGAGATTTTGGACAGGCTAAAAGATTAGGTTAAAGAAAAAAGTCTATTTTTTTTTATTTGGATTTATACCCTGCTCTTCCAGGGTGATGACTTTGGACTATAATGAGACTGGAACAGATGGCAATCTTTTTTTGAACAGTGTTTAGGTAAGATAGGAAATAGTAATGTATGACCTCAGACAGCAATGCATCCTGGATACTTTTCCAAAAGCTGATTCACTTTTATACCCCCAAACACAGAATTTTTTTTACAAGGAATATTTAGCAAACTGCCTCGATCCAAAAGAACCAGGGAGTTCAAATTCAAATGATCAGTTCTGTCCATGTCCCCACCCTTTGTATGCATAGACTGCACAACTTATTGTAGGTATTGAGTGGCAGGTCACATCAACCAATAATGGATAGCTTAGAAGACATTGTTTCTAGACAATGATAATTGAAATTGACATCCCATGCCATCCCTCAGGATTGCAATCACATTATTTCCCAATAATGTGGAAGATCAAATAAGTCACTGCTGTATGGTAGAAATGACCATGCTGCTGCTATAATACTGTTCTACTTACTCTACACTTCCATAATGCAATTACCCAGGATAAACACCCATTGATGAACACGAGTTACAAAGTTCATTGTTCTGACTGACCAATTCAAAACAAGCTTCCTAGTCATTTCTTTAAAGGATACTGCAGAGGGTATCATAGCAACTTGGATGAGTTATGTGAGGAATAAACATCTTCTGCTGAAAATGTCAGATGATGTCCAAAAGAACAGCTGTTCTTATGGTCTTGCTGCTATATGCATTCTGGCATATTTAAAGCTAGTTGAAAAAAAACAGGTGATTATTTCAGAGATTATTGCAAAAAAAGGTATCTTTTTGCATCAAAAATTACAAAATTCAAAAAAAAAATTAGGCCGGCTATAGTCATGTTTCTTCATTGACTGAAATGGACTTACCAGCAAGTCAAACTAATTTACTTAACTGAAAGTCTCATAGAAAACTTCTTAGAAGTCAGAATTTTCTGATAGCATTTTAGAGGAATTTTTTATCAACAGTCAACCCCATGGTTACCTGAGTTCTCCTAAGAGTTTCCAGACTTCACAGTTACTCCAAAGCTAAGACAAAAAGCAAAGACCTTAGAAGATCCTTCCTCTTCTACTCATCCTTCATATGTTCTTTCAGAGCTTTACAGGCCCCTTCATGCAGTCTACCTTACATAAAACCAGGAAATAACCTTTCACATCTGAAACCATCCAAAACTGTCCCCAGAGTCATCTCTTCTTGTAACCTATTGCCTAGGACCACCGTGTGTAATAAATTATGGCTGCTATGACCCTCTGATGAGGCACTACAACTTTCCTGCCATACACTAGACAATCAGAGAAGTAAGAGTCTGAAACCTGGAGCCAGGGTAAATTACATTGACAACAAGGGAGCAATATTTTAGAGAAAAGCGTTTATTACCTTCTTTCAATGAAGAAGGCAGGCACGTTCCAATTGTGATCCATGGAGCCTCTGTAAACTTCTCAGTTATGTTTTGATTCACACAGGCCTGGCCACAAGAGAATTTATGGATGTTGGGAACATTGTGTGCCCTTTTGCCCTATCTAGTCATAAATCACACATACCTATATGTATTACACACTGCATATATAATTTACTAGAGCTTCCAAGAGTTACTTGCAACATTGAATCTATGCTCTCCTACTGTGTTGCTTGATTTATGTACATAAATGAGTATAAAAGCACAATGTGTCACAACAAGAAAAGCCACTCAAAAATATTTAACACAGATATTTCCTCTCACCCTTGTAGAGGCCAAGAAAGACTAACAATCATTTTTTAAAAGGTGTTCTTTGTAAGTGATTCGTTTCACATCAAGCAACTTACAATAAATGTACACAGAGGTGACCATTAATAGCAAATATTTTGAAGCTATGATGGGTTGTCCTCATTTTGCCCAATTTAAAATCTATTCCAAAATTATGGGGTCATGACTCACTAGGGGAGACTTGAAAAATTCAACTAAGAGAAAAAAAATCTTGGAGGGGGGAAAAAAAAAAAAGACTGGTCAACAGGTAAAGTGATAGGTAGATAATCTTGTCCCCACTGAAGTCAGTAGCAAAACTCCCATTGACTTCACTAGGGCCAAGCTTTCACCCAGCAAGGTTGAAATAATGAGTGGAAGTGACACAAATAGATGACTTCACTGATTTCTACAAGCCTAGCTTTTCAGGGGTGATTGTTCTATCCCTAAGATATAGCAGAGGCTTCCCTTAGCTAGATAAACATTTAATTCAATGTTCTTATATTTTTAAAGTTTAAATTATATCTGCTGGAAGGGATGCTTAGTGGTGTAAAGACCAGCTTTAAAATATTTAGACGCCTTCTACTTACATATTCGAATCTAGACAGCACTTATACCACCTTTCATCTTCACGGGCGATAAATTGAGTTCACTGCAATTTATTGTGTGGATTTTTCAAACAAAATGGCCTAAAATGAAAGAAGCTGAGACACACTCCTATATGTATTGTAAATGCTCTCAAAATGAAGCGCTTGCTGTAACCCAGAGCTGGCAAGAACTAGAATACTTGATGGTCACATAACTTGATGTTGAATGATGCAACCTAGAACTTTGTACAGCACAGACATTCAAAATGTTTTCCATTGAGAGTATGTCCAAATCTGCTGATGTTGGAGAGTTGTTTGAGAGAGCATGGAGATAAAACATGATTCCATATCATGTGAATATGTTCCCACAGTGATTCATGGTCAAAGGTAAAACAATTCATGACTTGTATTCTGTTTCTAATACCTAAGAGATAGATATGTGTGTGGGGGGGGGGCACACCTCCCTCTCCCATCTATACATAAGTGATACTGATCAACCTGATTACGCTACTGCATTTAACCATCAAATGTGCACTTGTCTTAAATTGTCTCACTCATATGTGGCTACTAATACGGTCCCCTCTGAAAATGGTAGAGAGCATTTTGGTCATAAATAGACAACCTGCACAAATGCTACAAAATCTGGAGTCCAATTTGGGACATGCACAGTTTAATGTTAGATATTGAAAACATAGGAACATATTATATGGGACTCAGTAGAAAATTCTTTGCATAAAGTGTACATAATACATTTACACCTGAAAGTTATATCACTCTTATCATTTGCCATTTCCTTTTTGTTTTAGGTTCTGTTTCTTTCAGCTGTCGATTTAACCCATAGAGCGTGTTTCCATGCATGAGTCATAATGTATATAGCCATTATTTAGGCAAAAAGTATTTCACTAGGTATTACTGAAATTATAAATTAGGGGTGTCTTTCTGGTCCCTTTTAAAACAAAGCATCTCTCACAACCTGTAATTCAGCGACATGAAGTGGGTATTCACCCATGAAAGCTCATGCTCCAATACATCTGTTAGTCTATAAGGTGCCACAGGACTCCTTGTTGCTTTTTTACAGATCCAGACTAACACAGCTACCCCTCTGATACTTAACCTGTAATTCAGAAACGCTCCAGGATGGGAATACATAGCAGCACTAAAGTAACTAGCTACACCATTGAGCTTTTTGGGTCCAGATTTGTCACTGAATTTCCTTTCTGCCCTTTCAACTTTTATGAGCTACATTGTGCCTGGTTCAGCACAGTCCAGGGCTAGAAACAAAATGCCTCCCAAAGCTGGCTGGCATGCAATAGGAAGGAGGAAAGCAGAACTTTGATTCTACCTACTCCCTGCCCCCAGGACAATATTACAGTAGCAGGATTGCATCCTGCTAAGCACAGGGGCTGTAATTCTGACCAACCCTTAGCTGTGTCATTCAAGAGTGGAAAGGTCCCTTATCCTTTCCCACACTGTGTAAGGCAGGGGTAGTCAAGAGGCAGACCGAAGGCCAAATCCAGGACCACCAGATGCTTTTGAATGGACCCTGAAATCCTTTTAGTTACTTATTATCATTGTTATTTTTTAATTATTTTCTCTGGAGTCTGGACCTTGACTATACCTTGACCAAGAAATTTGGACTTTGACAAAAACTAATTGACTACCCCGGCGTAAGGCTTGGGCAGAATTGGGGGAAGGGAGACAAATATCCATCAGCTGATCTCCAGAGCCTGAGTAATGTCTGCCTGAGTTTGCAGAGAACTGAAATAATCACTCTGCTATGTAAAATGTGCCATTTCTTTCCATGGATGCGAACTCAGATGCGATGACAACACTTTAAAATATCACCATGGGTACATATTTCACTGCTCATCAATGCACGTAAGAAGAGAGGAAGTATTGAATTATGAAGATCTACATCAGCATGCCTCAAAAGTGTGGAAGCTGCAGGAAATGTAGAAATTAAGATCAATTGTCCCTTACCAACACATGGCAGAATTAACAGATGAACATTTGTTTTCGTTTTCCTGAAGTGAGGGGTTCAGCTTTCAAAAGTCCGGAAAACGCTTGCTCAGAGAACCAATTTGAAGAAAAAGGAGGAAAAAAGGATTTTCCCCACTCCCCAAACCTTCACTCGGCTCTAACTTGAACCAAACCTTTTCTCATGTACTGTAGGATCAGAAAACTTTTCTTTTTTCCCCTTTTTTTTTTTTGGCACCTTGGCCATGCAGAAAAAAAGCAGACGTGCTAAAATAAAGCTTTTGTGAGATTTCTTGATCCATTTTGCAGGCTTAATTGGCCAAGCATCTAAAATCGGGATGGTTATCCATAGAAAACGAACTCAAACTTGTTAGGTATATTCATCTCTGTATATAAGGAAGCCGAAAAAGTCCTAACACTGATTATATACATTATACAGCATGCACTAGAGTGTCTTCATCCATGAGTAACGTGGAGAAAATGGTTGGTTTCACTCTCCAGCCTGTTAATCAGCCTGTTAATATTTTTCATGCCACCACTTTCAATGCTTTAAAATCAGATGCCACCACAGCATCTCCCTACATGCCACTGCACACGGTGAGCTGATAGGGTAGGAGGCACCATGCGAATTTTCTTGAGTTGAGACAAGGATACTGTAATAATCATTCATTTTATTATCATTTATAAAGGTGACCAGTAAATGTTAATGCAGTTCTTCTATCTCTTCCACGTTATCTTGCCAAAGCCCAATTGATTTAACCTAATGAGGACAGATAGAAGAAATTACCCAGTCAGTAGATGCTGCAGAGACTAACACCATCCAAGAGGGAAAGATAAGCAAAATGTGAGACCTTCATAAAGATACAATCAAGTCAAATGACTTTTTAGCCTAAAAGAAATCCAAAACAGCAACTACAACAAAAAACATTCAACTTCCAGAGCAGTTATGTTTGCTAACTCATAGAACTAATAAACCTTTTAACAGTGCAATTCTAAAACTAAAAACAGAGAACATTCATACAATACCCAGACAGGGGCTGGGTCACTACAAAAAGTAATTTTCCCTGTTGATATTTCCCCTTCTTGTCAACTGTTGGGAATAGGCTACATCCACCCTGTTTGAATTGGCCTTGTTAGCACCGACCCCCCACTTGGTAAGGTAACTCCCATCTTTTCATGTGCTGTAATATATATACCTGCTTGAATTCTTCACTCCATGCATCTGATGAAGTGGGTTTTAGCCCATGAAAGCTTATGCCCAAATAAATGTGTCAGTCTCTAAGGTGCCACAAAGACTCCTCGTTGTTTTTATTAATACACTAGAATCAAAATTAGAATGACAAATATTGTATGCCAGAATCCAAAAAATGGCCAAATTCTGACACCCTTACTCACATTCAGTAATACCTTACTACTCAGTCAGTCCCATAGAAATCAATGGAACTAGTCATGTGTGGCCATGTTAGTCATGCTAGGTAGCACCTTACTCCACAAGTAGCCCCGCTCAGTAAAACTGCTCATGTGTGTACAGTTATCAGAATATGGTCCATTCTAAGGTACTACTCAGGGTGGCAGAGTTGTGCTTATGGAAAGCAATCAAGAACCACAATTTAAGAATAATAAAACTGTGCTCCTAATAAACAACTTCTTATTACTTATATTTGCCAATAATATCCCTAAAGTCTTATAAGAATTCAAAATGAATAAGAATAATAAAAGGATAATTCATAAGAAGAAAAAATATAGAAAAAAAAACAAAACAAAATGCCCCCCAAAATCTAGGACCAGATTGTGAAGTTCATACTCTCACTGGTGAGGACTTTACTCATCTGAGTAGTCAGAGGGACTGTGCAGGAGATTAACTCTTCACCAATGTGAGTGAGAGGTTCACAATCCAGCCCACAAAAATTAAGGGCATACATCAGCGGACATTGCAAACAGCATGTGATTTTTTTTTTTTTGTTAATTCCACCTATCACTGAGAGAATGCAGAATTACAAGTGATCCTGGCTAAATTGCATAATACTAAAGAAGGGTATGATGGGGAAAATAGCCAGTAGTTATTTCTGCTGTTTTTGTTAATTATTTCAAGCTAAAAGAATTCAAACTTTGTTCTCAACCAAGTGTAAATCCAGAGTTATTCCCCAACTGTTTCTAAATATGAAATCCTATGAGGACATCTTATATTTGGATTTTATTTTGGATCAATGAGTAAATATTACAAAAGTATCCCAGAGTGCCTTTAGAAAATCAGTCAATATATAAAATCTTAAATTTGGTTAGGAACAGGGAAACGGTCAGCCTTTAAAAATACCTGACATGTGCAACAAGTTAGCCTTATGGGTCTACCCAGCTCAAACCTGTGTGTTTCATTGCTACAAAAAACATACTTTTTTGCCACTTCTTTATAATTTTCTGTTGCCCCTACCTGAAATTCTGTTGGCTGAGATTTTCCAACCTGAGTGGCTAAGGTTAGGTTTCCAAACAGGTGGCCTGAGCACCAAATAGCTCTCACTTGCGTGAAGCTCAGTCCAGATAAGTCAGAGGTGATTTGTTGAGGCAGGGGAAACAGTGAGAGGAAACAGAAAAGATCTCTCATGTTGACTGTTGGGTTGGGGCCCGTTTTTGTTACTACGTTTTGCCATACAGGGGTTCTACTGGAACCTTGGCTACTGCTCGATACCCAGATTGGAGGCTCCATCATCATTTTGCTAGGAGGCTGTACCCTTTCCTTCACAATTATCCATATTTTTGTGACTTCCAGACTGAATTATTGCAGCAAGCTCTTTGCAGGGTTTCTCTGGAAAGCCACGTGGAAACTTCAGTTAGTGCAAAATGTAGCTGTCCACTTACTTTGGGGTGTTTCTAGTACAGAGCAATCATACCTATGCTATAGAGACTCCACTGGTTTCCAGATTGCTTCAGGGGCATTTCAAGGTATCGTTATAAGTCTGATCAACCAAAATATTTTTTAAATTACTGGTGATTTCAGCGCCTACCCTGAGACTCCTTAAAGGGGGTCTGCTTTCAGAGGGTGGATGATCAGCACTTACTCAAAATCAGGCCCCTCTAACTTGCGTTTCAAGTTAGACAAATATTGAGGTGCCCAAAATCACTGGTCACTCTTTAAAATTTTGGCCTAAACCACCTTTTGGTTGGGGTCCTATTTATACAAGGTAGTTTTATATTATACATATATTACACCTAGAGAGGAACAAACTTATAGTGAAATCTCTTTTATTCTCATTGAATCACTGCACTATAAATGGTGTTTCGCTATATCTGAGTTCCTATAAGTAGGTTCCTACGTATAGTAAGTTTGATCTATTCCTGTTTTTGTAGGTGAAATGTTTAGCCTTACAAATGCTACATTTCAGATAGGCACTGGTTGATTCCTCATGTTCAGTGACTGCTTATAAGATTTGATTAAAAAAAAATCTACTGCATTTTAAACTAAGAAAAACAAAAAGTTTAAAATCATCAATTCATGTGAAAGTGGTCATTCTATGAACAGTGGCCATAAACAAAAGGAAAATCTCTCTCACTTATGCAACTGGTGATTGACATTGTTCTTTTTAGGCTGACATGAAAAGAGGCTTTGGGGGTCTGGGGAGAATAGCATTTTAATTAAGATTCACAAGGGTTTGCAGTCACACAGGAGATGCAAGCATGAACTGTTCTATATAGAATAATCATTTAGAACAGTATTTTTTCCCCAAACAGATGATTCCTCTAAAGGAAAGAGGACAAGTTTGTCTAATTTTTCAGGTGTGTACATTTTAAAAATACTGAGAAAAACTCAAAATTCAGAAAAGCAATATCCATAAAGGACAATAATGTGCAAACCCTAAATACATCTAACCAAGATAGTGAAAACAAGACGGTGCCTTACACTCACATGGATTTAAGTTAACTGAAGAAGATAGAACAAGGAAGAAGAGTTCTTGCCACTGATGTGTGGCCTTTTTGAATGAAGGGGCTTTTCATTAACAAACTAACAGGAGATATCATCTTTCCCTGAGTAGGAATCATTCACTATTAGCACAATGTGTTATTATTGGGTTTTTTAATTGAAATGTAAATTTTGGGAACACTCTGACCCAATTTACTCCTAGGGAAAAAAAAGGGCAAAAATCTCATTTTCAAAGCTCTACATAGGCACTTCAGTATTATTAATGATTCAGCTGTGTTGCTACATGGACCAGACCAGTACTCTGCTGACACTATTTTACAACATTCAAAAGAGAGCACATTTACACAACACTGTCAATTGTTACAAAAGTAGCCCCCTCCACATACACCCAATCTATTTCTTAGACTGAAATCATCACAATTCAATTAATAAATTGTGTCATTTTATTTGAAAAACATAATGGTGCCTCCTCTCATACTGAAATAACCAAGAGAAAAAGCTGGGTGAATCTATTTGCAAAATATAAACTCCCTTTTCTTTCTCTCCTTCCAACTGCCGCTCAAGCTAAAACTGGAACTTTAAGATTCTGAAGGGTTCAGATACATTTTTGGTACATCTTGTTTCTGCAGTGGAACTGCAGATGTTTCGTTGTGGGATAATCGAGAGCAGGAGTTCTCAAACTGGGGGTCGGGTTATTACATGGGGAGTCACGAGCGGTCAGCCTCCAGCCCAAACCCCACTTTGCCTCCAGCATTTATAATGGTGTTAAATACATAAACAAGTGTTTTTAATTTATAAGGGGTGGAGGGTCGCACTCAGAAGCTTGCTATGTGAAAGGCATCACCTGTACAAAAGTTTGAGAACCACTCTAGCGAATCCTGGAACAGGCAGGTCCTGAGACACGGAGCGTGTTTTAGAGTTTCAAAGAGGTTTTTTGTGGATTTCTCTCTAGCGAGAGTCTTATGAATATTCAAGCAGCCTAATATATGAGATAACTCACATCCAGATCATCCAAAAAGTACATCACTAAGTTGCCGCAATTAAGAGTGCATTTGTTACCTTCCAGGATGACCAATGAGGCCTGGAACACTGCCGTGCACCCTGGCTGAGCTCCCCGTAATGGAGAGATGAACAAAGCCTTGAGTTTTTACACCTGGGAAGAAGGCATGGCCCTAGACTCGAGAGTTGCGGTTTCTGGGGAAATGTAGTTCAGGAATAAAGTAGCCATTTTTTCACTGAGTTATCTGGTCAGTCCACTTTAAAAAAAAAAAAAAGAAAAGGAATCTTTTGATTTCTTTAGCTGAGAGATAAGGGGCATACTCCTCTTCTAAAACCAGATACAATGAACAGCCCGGAGTGCCTGATCATTCCAGCGGGAGCAGGAAAAAGTTTGGCAGTGAACATGAGCTCTGGCCTATAACCTTCTATTCTCCTCTGTAATACAATAGATAAGAGTAGTTAAATGGACTTCTGGCTATTTGTCTTCTGTATGTAACTAAAATTGTTTCGGAATTCTTTTACTAAAAAGCGGCTTCTTAAAGATACCTTCACTAGTTCCAGATTGAAATATCTCAACCTTTCACTGAAGGAGACTGTGAAGCATGACATTCATATATATCCACAAGCATTCAAAAACCAGGCCAGTCCCCCCAAAAAATCAAGAGATTGACTTAAAGATTATTGTTATTTTTTTAAAATAACAAATCCGGGAGTTTGGACCAAGGTTTTTTCTATTTGTTTTCTGCTTTTTAAGCCTTCAGGAATCACCTTTTCAAGCTTTTCTCACCAATCATGAGGGCTAGAAATATTTTTTTTTAAATGAAAGCTGATTTAATTATGTAACCACACATCTCCGGGAAATGAGACTTCAGGAAAAACATCAAATACCACCAAAATCACCATAAAATTGTGAGAACTGGCAACATTGTGTCCTTCCCTTTCAGTTATTATAAAAAGCTCTAATAAATCTCTCCTACCTAAAAGCCAGAAATGCAAGCTTGCCCCTTAGAGGTGACCTTAGAGACAATAGAGGATGAGCAGGTTGGGAATTTTTTGGTGTGTGGCCCCTAGTAATCAGTGTACTCACCCTGGATGTGGGAGGCCTGGTTTCATGTCCCTGCTCTGCCAGGTTATTGGGTATTCTGGGTTGAGCCTCTTTCAATCTCTCCTACTAAAGTTGTTCCACTAAATACTCATGGGGGTAAGACTGGGGAGAATGAGAGCAAGTCACAGTCTATAGCCTGATTCAGGTACTCACCTGGGATGTTGAAGACCTAGGTTCAAGTCCCTGGTTCACCAATAATCACCCACCAACAGATGGGCGATGGGCGGGGGGAGGGGGGGGGGGAAGAGAGAATGGGCTTTGCTGCAATCCAGGAAGGTTAATTAATCCAGGCCTCAGTATAACAAGGGAAGAAATGAGGGGCCCTCCCAGAGAACATCCTACCTACTGCTCAAACTGAGGGAGCACCAGCCTGAAAACTTGCTCTACTTCCCACTGTGAAATTAGTCTATGGGTAGCAATTTTGGGGTTTACCCCTAGTTATCCAAGTTAATGGGATACAAACATGCTGCTGATTGAGAAAGAAAGAAAGGAAATGGATCGACTCCAGAGAGATGTGACAAGCTTGTGCAAGGTAGAAAGCATGAGAGGATGCTCACCAATCCTGTGAAATGAGCGCACTACAAAAAAGGACAAGAACCGCTGATTTATCTCCTCTTTTTTTTGCATCAGCCACTAGTAGGTGGCACAGCCCACAAACAAATGAGGACAACTAACATTCTGTGCAATACAGAGCATATGCATGCAAGCCCACAGTAACCAATACATTATAGTAGGGCCCTGCTTAAGTGTAAAACTGTCAGTTCAGGAGTGTCAGGAGGGAATCTTAGCCTTCCCTTGGAACCCCCAGGCTCTTGTGGGTTTAAATCAGGTCATAAATGTTACTTAAAACCAAATTATTTGTGCTTTTGGGTTGAAATCTGAATAAAAAGAGAGAAAAAAGATTTTGAGGGTCGTCAGAAGCTGAGGAGAGAAGTTTGATTCATAATGCGTTGAGTCACACTTTTTAAAGATTTAGTCTCAGGAGAGTCTTTTTAAAAAGCAGTTTAATATTCCAGAGCAAGAGCTCAAGGCTAGTATGAATATTATTGTTTGCTATTGGATGATATGTAGTGAAATTTGAGGGTTTTTTTCCAACAAACTTGGCATTTCTGTATTTCTCCTATAGAAAGAATGATCAAGCACTCATAACAAGAATGCACGAGGGAAAGAAAGAAGTGATGGATGGCAGGCCAGGGAGAAATAAAGCCATAAAAATAGTAAATACCTAAATGGGATTTGTTCTTTCAGTGACTCAAGCACCAAAGTTATATTTTTACAAACCACGGCCTCATTAAACCAGAAATATGTCTGGCTCCTGCACTGTGTAAGGCCATGGAAGTCCCAAAACAAAATCCATTTATTGTTAAACATTTCCCCCTTCAATTTGGCCTTTTGCTTCTGACTATGGGCCAAATTCCATCTTCTGTCCTTGGAGAGAGAGAGGGAGAGAGAGAGACACACACACCCCACACACCACTCCTTCAAGACAATGGGAGTTCCAAGAATGGATTTTAGGAAAGAATTTTGTCTTATAGTTTTATATTTTCAAGTTAAAAAATGTGTCTATTTTACAACTGTAGGTTTTTTTAAAGGGAAATTGAAATAGACTTGTATTTTTGTGACGAGGGCTCAAACTCAAAAACTGTGCTGCACAGTAACTTGAAGGCATATAAAAGCCAACAACCAGGCATGATACTGGGTGTTCATATTATCTCCAAAGTCCAAATGCGAGTAAAACAGAAAAAACACATACAATGAAACTGTGGTCTCCTATGTCTCAATAATGGTATATCTGGATCTGCCCATAATGAGAACTGATATAAATGAATTAAAACAGACAAAACGTAGCCCTCACTCCTCTGAGCTACGTGGGGGAGAGAAGCTGAATGGGAGCTGCTGATTGGAGGTTCTCTGAACCATTCTCTCTCATTTACCAGGGTAGGATGGCTCAAGGAAGACTGTGCTTAGTAGGGGCTTAATCTTAAAAGGGCCTGAATACTCTGGCTCGGATCCAGTAAAGCATTTTAAGAATCTACTTAACTTTAAGCAAGTGAGTATTCCCATTGATTTCAAAGTGACTACTCGTGTGTAAAAGTTAAGCAGGTGCTAAGGGCTCTCCTGGATCAGGGCCATCCCCTTGGAGTATCAGTCACTATGCACATTTATTATAGCGATGAGTTGCTATAAATATCAAGTTAAATGCTGCAGGACAGTAAACAGAGGATCTGAGGCAATGCTTATTGAAGTCAATGGGAGTCTTTCCACTGACTTAAGTGAGCTTTGGGTCAAACACACATAGTAGTGCTCTTACTGCTGCGGCAAAATGCAGGAGGTAAACACCCATACACCACACAGCTCGCTCCTCTACAAAGCTATGTCGTTCTTCAGAATCTCAGCTTTCTTTCTTTCTTTTCCTTTTTTTTAAAAAGGAGTAACTCCCTAGCTGTTATGGTTGCAAATAAAATCTGAAAAATGTGAACTGACTTAACCAGTGCAGAATTGCCCAATTCATCTCCAGGTTAACTCAGATACCCAATGAAGATAATTTAAATGTCCACATTATTAACTACTGTCAATAGTTCAATTAATAGTGGAATTCCTCATGTAAGACAGGACATGGAGAGTCATACATCTGTGCAGTTTGCCACGTTGGTGCCACAAGTACCACCACTTATTTCTTTTGCCCCAGTCGAGAAGCAACCAAGCAGAGTCCATGGGCATACTGAATCCCCCCCTCCCCCCCAGAGGGTGAGCAAAGCTCAAAATGCCCAGCAGAGCTCAGAAAGAACATGTTACTATTCTGAACCTCTGTACAATCTACAGTGAGTGATGGCTCCTTCTGGTGCACAGCTTATTTTAGGGGCAGAGCTTAAGAGAATACCACCAGCTTTTTTCCTCAGTTTCCCTCCTGTGGGAGGAAGGGGAGCATAGGAGCAACATGTGCTTCTCCTACAACCAGACAACGTTGTATAGAGCAGTGGTTCTCAACCAGGGGTATGCGTACCCCTGTGGGTAAGCAGAGGCCTTCCATCAACTCATGTAGATATTTGCCTAGTTTTACAATCGGCTACATAAAAAGCACTAGCGAAGTCAGTGCAAACTACAATTTCATACAGACAATGAGAAAGTAAGCAATTTTTAACTAATAGCGTGGTGTGACACAAATGCATTTTTATCTCTGGTTTTGTAAGCAAGTAGTTTTTAAGCGGAGGCGAAACTTGGAGTATGCAAGACAAATCAGACTCCTGAAAGGGGTACAGCAGTCTGGAAAGCTTGAGGACTGCTGGTATAGAGGGGCCAGAGACATGGACATAGCCCCAAGCCAGCTGGCTATGTCCCACTGGGTCCGGTAGCACTGAAAGACACCAGCTGGGCCCTCAGTATCATGCATTCATTCCTTACCCTCCCCTTTTCCTGCACAGGTCTACTGGAAGAAGGTTCCTGCACTTCTTCCCTCACTAATCCATTCACACAAACCAGGGCAGATTTTTCCCCAAGAAACATTTGGGACCAGATTGTGAATCTCTTACTTCAACTAGTGAGCACTTACTTATATTGAAGTCACGGGTACTCTTTGTGTAGGTAAGTGCTCACTAAAAGATGTAAGGGATTCATAATCTGACCCTTGGAAGGTCTCTCTCCTAGATTTAAAAAACCTGTAAAACCAGTAAAACAAATAAGGTAACAAGTCTATTACCTCCGTATCTGAATATGCCAGCATTGGTGTTTATTAAAGCAAAACCATATTGCTATTTTTTTTTTCAAAGAAACTTCTGTACTTCAATAGATTCTAATAGATGATATGACACAAATTAAATATTCCTGTCAGCAGGGAAGTTCAGTAAAAAGCCACAACAATAACTAAAAATAAATAAATAAAGGAGAGAGGTTCAGCAAGCTTGGAAATCCATAGAGCAAGAATTAAATGCTATAATCAAATTGTTTGTGCAACCATTTAGCGTCTCATTTTCTTGCTGTGCAAGCTGAGGGACCGCTTGAGACAGGCCATCTTGGAGAGTAACAAAGTGCACCAATAACTAACATGGGATTAAAAGAATATTGATAGCCCATGACAAGCTGCTTCCTGAGAAATGTTTCTTGGTCAAATAGCAGCAATCATTAAATATATGAGGGTCAGTCAATTTAATCTGCTCTTTTTATATGGATTGATTAGTTTAGTAAAGTAACAGAGCTAGGAGACAATTAATGTGACCATAGTTTTTCATGCCAGGATGGTAGCCCATCATTTTTAAAGTGACTACTTAAAAGATGATCTTCTACACTAATACATACAAGTCATACACATTTTAGCAACTGTGTACAGCACTGGTAGGGACTGAGACCATTAAGAGTTGCAGTTATACAATCCAGAAAATCATTATAGTATATTTATATAGCATCTTTTATCCAGAGGGTCCCAACGTGCTTTACAAACTTGACTTAAATAGTTATAATTTACAAATTGTAGTCCCAATCCTGCAATGGGCTCCACACATCTGTGCCTATGTGCAGCTCATTACGGGGTCATGCTTCGATCTAGAAACTACTATACACCACTAATGTATCCATCACTTGCATGAAATGTGGCTACTCTTCAAAAGTGCACAGCTACATTACACGAAAGTTCAGGCCATGAAGGGAAGAAGAATTCTCATGATATCCTATAGAAAATGCCTATAGAATTCAACACAGGTGAAACAAATAGGGTTCAATAGAAACCTTTTTTAGAAGAAAACAGGATCCTTCCTATAGAATTTTCAGACCCACATGAAGAATTTAATAAAGAATATCATGCCTAATGAATTATATAGGCTGGTTTTACAACTTCTATTCAAAACTCAATGAACTTTTCCATAAAAAGAATAATCATTTGAAATCCCGGGACAAATTTTAGGTAGGCAAACATAATCAGAATGGAGCCAAGACACCGTACCTAACACCTCCATTCTTGGTGGAAAATAATCAGTCAAGTCTTGGGGCTGCTCTAAGCCATATTCAGTTGTTCATGGCCACAACAGATCACTCCAGCAGCCAGGGAAACTGAGTCAAGATCTCCAAAACTTCCTATTTCCAGTCTGGCTAGAAATACTGTAGGAATGGACTTTCCAGGGTTTGCTCAAATAGCTGCTCATACCGGAGCCAGCATTTTCCTGCAAAGGTCTTTCAGCACTGCACTATTCTCAGGTGTTCACCTCTTGGCCCTCTCTGACAGTTGTTTGACAGATGATGCAAATTGCCTGGCACACGTTTTAAAGTTGGACATTTAAGAAAACAAATTACAGCTGACGTCTTTGACGTAATGCTTTGTGACACCAATAGTTAGGGAGAGTGACACTGTTGGAAAATAATTTAGGTTGAAAGCTTTTGGAATGGTTCATGTTCCAAGGTGACTTTGCACTGTAGTTTGCTACTTTTATAAGTGATTCGTGATACGCTTTCTGGGTGAGATGCAAAGCCCATGCAGGTCAATAACTGTTTCCATAGACTCCCAGACATTTTGGATCAAGCCCGCAGTGAGAAGGCAATCTCACAACATAGACCATTCAGCAAAAGAAGGCGTTCTTACAAAATCTGATCCCACACTTAGTCCCTCAGTATTTCTTCCTCTAGTATTGGTAGCTGACCCTATATTTCCAGGTTCCTTCTTTGACTTTAAAGAAGGAGAGACAGGCCCGCCAACAGCAACGCTGGGCCCCAGGGCAATGGGTGCTCTTCTGGCATGGCCAGGGCTTCCACATGCCTGCCTGGCTGCCTTCACCACCTCCAGTACCACCCCGCGCGCACCTACGAGCCCTGCAGCCCGCCCGGGGTGATTTAAAAGGGCCCCGGGCTCCTGACCACCACTGCTGCTACTGCAGCAGCAGTGGTTAGGAGCCCCGGGCCCTTTTAAATAGCCCACTTTGCCCACCCCCCGACCTCCCCGTTGGCAGGCCTGAGGAGAGAGCTTTACTTTGGGCTGCAATTAGAGAGACAAATGCCACTCATCTGCCTCAATGAACTGGGAAACTTGATAGGGCCAGCAGTGGCAGTCCCAGCAGCAAGGGACATACTGAGGGACACCAGGCAGATTCTCCCCTCAGGTGTTTCTGGCACTGATTGGCCACCAGAGTTAGGGGAAAGGGGTACTGGTTGGCCAGCAATTCCCAGCTCCCAGGATTTAATCTGGAGTAGGAGCCATGGGGACCCTCCTTTGGCTCTGTTCCAGCATCCCCACCCTACCGACCCTGAACTAGGAATGGGAATCCAGTCTGACAGATGCTACGGGTCTAGCCGATCATCCCTTTGGGGGTCAGGAAGGAATTTGTTCTCCTGAGGGCCAATTGGCAGAGGACTAGGGAGTTTTTCACGTCCCTCACAACACCTTCAAGGCACAGTGGGTTAAATAGGGACGTGTTTACTGCCTAACATATGTACTTGGGTTGAGTTGTTAATTTGTCACAACTTGCGGCCCATAAAAGGATAAAATGAACAGTTTCCAGAGATAAAAGACCTGGGCTTTTGGTGATGGGCCTTGGGTTCATGTGATAGGGTGAGACCTGGTGGCCCTCGCAGGCCGAGGTCTCCACCCTTCTGCACCCTCTGTTCCCCATGCATGGGGCAGAATACTAGGACTCAGACAGCTGAATCCTGGGGGGAAGGTGGTAGGCTGAGGAGAGTCATCCCATGTCATGGGTTATATGGTAAGGAACCCTCTAACACTACAGTCGGACCCGTTAAATGCCTTGTATAGGAGAGTGTAGGTGATGGGCGGGTAGCAAGCCCCTCCCCCCCATGTTAAAGTTTAACAAAAGTTGCAGCCTGACGCTTAATTCCATACATGTGTTTGTCCTTATTTAGCCACTGTTTCCACATCAAGTACACCATGAACACTCATGCCTCATCTTTTAACCCTGATACCTGATAATTTTTTAACTTTCTGTATCTCTGTAAATCTTGATCTTTTTCCAATCACTTTGGTAAGGAAGGAGAAGGTGGGAGAGAAAACAAAGATGGATCCTTGATGTTATGCAGGTTGGCAGCAATTGACATTATGCTATTCTTTTGGAGGCACTCTTTTGATGTTCAGTACCTTGCCCCAAAGACACTGGGCAACACAGCTGCAGAGCTGGTAATATGGTCCTCAGGTTTTGTCAATGAAGCAAAAATCTGGAAGATTGAGACCAGAATAGTATCTATGAACCCAATATCTCACTACAGATTCTCCAGGTTATTTGAGATTATAATTGAGTTTTGTCTCAGAACAGAAGCCAATTATAATGAGGTTAGGGAATGTAAAGTATCTAAACACATATGTAGCCTATGTATATTAGCTTTGGCTCAGTTAAAACACTGCATGAGATCAGAAGGTCTTCAATATTGGAAGAGAAAAATGACATCAGAGGACCTGATAGTCATTTACTCTATGCCCCTTTACACTGTTATTATATGTAACTATAAATTACTCCCACTTTAAGGCCCCTTTACACTGTCAATGTGGTCTAAAGTGTAAATGAAAATCAGGTCCAGTGAGTGTTTGCAGAAGTAATCAGAGGGCTTTAAGGGACAATAGCGGCCTTCTGCAACACATTACTAACATTTGACATCTGGAGACAAACCTATTTCATATAAAGGAAGTTCTGGAACATTTTAATGACAGAACCATACACAGAACCACATGGGGTTCAGTTTGTACCCTTTACTCAATCAAAAACCTAAGTGCAAAACATAGTTAATGCAACTGTACGGCTGCACAGTAAAAAATGACAAAAAGTGTGAAAATGCAAAAGATTCCGAGACCTAACTCAGCTACATGCACATCACGTATGTTATGTAGCGATGAGACAGAGCTACAAAATTTAGAACTCGATTTGGATGTGAATCTGAACATCCCTAAAATTCAGGGTAAGTGTCTGGATTCAGTGTTCCAGTTCTAGTCCATATTTATCTTATGGTGTGCCAGGTACATCATAAACCATGTGAGGAATGGAGGCAGAATATGGCTCCAGATTACTGAGTAATAATGTTGAAAGCAATGAGACTGCACACAGCGTAAGGTATTACTCAGTGTGAGGAAGGTTTGGAAGAACCTGGTCCAGAGTAAGGTGTGCAGTTTACTGCGGGGTGCAGGGGAAGGAATACACAATGTGGCTGAGTTAACATTGATGTTGGAACCTTCACTTTGGTATCCTTGACTGTTTGTGGTTTACCTTGCATTAAATTATTGTTTAATTATTTATCATTTCCAAAGAGCATATAACTTTCTGTTACAGCTTATTGAAACAGTAATATGCAAAGATTTCACATCAGATGGTTTAGGATTCTTCAAGCTAGAAATTTAGCTTAGATTGCACTGGGATTGCTGTCCTCTATTGAATATGAAGCCACTATCCCTGGCATGAAATGTGAAACACATACCAGAACCGACCACCGACTCAACCATCATCCAGTGATTACACTCCAGCAGCAACTCCTGCCTACAGCATCACCCTTTCACCCCACATAAAAGAGATTTAGCTAGCCCAGCAGACTAAGGCAGATAGTCAATTCCACCTCAATGGAAGGGACAGTCACTAAAAGGTGTTGGGTAAGTAAAAGTGGGAGAAAAATAGTAAGATTGTAGTCATCTCCCCAACTTCATCAAAAAACATGCAAAAAGTAAATTGACTGGGCTATTGTCAGTAACTATGTCTTGGATGCATATCGAGGTAGCTGATGTAGCCCGATGACCAGACCACATTGTACAGGAAATAAACATGTCTTCATGTCTGTTCACCCTCCTTCTGCCAACTTACTGAGGACGTTCAATACAAAAATCTCAGCCTGGTTTTCATTTTAGTTTTGCAGTTCACCTTAAGGGTATTTAAAGTATGTCTACAAAAAAATTAATATATCATGCACAAAAATAAAAACCAATTGTAACCCATTAATTCTGCCTTTTAATTTCTTGTTTTCTTAGACCCTGCCTATTTTACTTTTGTTTCATTTTACACCAAACTTAACCACACAGTCCTTGCTCAGGGAAAACGTCTATTGTTTTCAGAGGAAGTTTTGCGTGAGGAGTGACTGCATGATTGGATCTCTTATGTGACCTAAATATTTCCCAGAATTGTTCTTGGGACAGGTTTTCCCATTGCTCATAAATGAGATTTTATTTAATAAAGAAATAAACAAATGTGGAAACATTTTTAGGTTTTGAATTTCAAAGACAGAAGTCATCATTCTTTTAGGCAGGTGTGCCTTTCTTGGCAGCTGCTAAAGATTAGCAAATTACAAGTTCAGGATTTTTTTTTTTTAAATATGGCTAAAGAATAAAATCTTTAGTCTGGCAATTTGAAGTCAAACTGCCACAATGAGCACCTGTTGAGAAAGCCCATTATTATAAGCTGGGGGTTCTGGGTGAAAAGATCACTGTGAATTAATTTTGATTGCTTCACAAAACTCTGCATAACAAATGGTCTCTGATGGGGGTATCAAGGGACTTCCATTTGAAGGGGGGAAAGATTTTGTTTCTAGGAAGGTAATATAATCTCTGCAGTGACATTAAAACACATCAGTGGCTGCACTTGCCTGAGTCCCTCTCCTGAAACAGATTGTATGCGCTTAGGTTACCAGGTATTATGCTTTGGGAGGGGAAAGAGAAACAACTGATATCAAAATCTTTTCTAAAGGATTAGCTAAAAAGCATATGGTCAGAGATCCATGACTCCTGGATCCTTAAAGCAGTTATCTACTTATATGTTTCATCCACAGGCATATTTCTCTATGTGTTGGACTGTTACATTAATTGCTGAAGTGAAAAAAAAATCAAACCATAAATTAACAAAATAATGCAGCAAGTAAATATTTTGCTAGAAAAGTAACATATATTCTAATAGGGATATTAGCAATGATACAAAGAGAATCTAGCAAATATTTATCTCTACTGGGGCAGAGGCTACTAAATATTAAGCAGCCATTTCCTCTCTCTCTGAAAAGAGTGTCCATCTGAATTATGCAAAAATGCTACCTGTCTGTCATTTCCTGATTAAATTTAAAGCCATGCTTCCCATCTGTTTGTGCAAATGAAAAGAGTAATATTCTATCAACTACTTTGTTTGATCACTTTACTTAAGAGTTTCCTGCAAAATGATCTCATTCTTTTTTAGAACAAAAAGAATCACCTGAAAGCTCTATGCTCTTAGCTAATAATAATGATTTGATCAACTTTATGCTTCGGTTGTCAACACTTGACCATTAATATTACACAAGTTACAAGGTTCACTAATCCTCTAGCCAAAAGGAAGCAAAACTGACTTCCAAAATGCAAAAGCTATAAAAGTTATTTACATATAAAGATGAAAAAAAATGTCCCAGATGTGTCATATCCTGCCTTCATTTTATATAAGTGATTCTGCTTTTAAAGTTGTATCATACATTAGGTCCTGTCTACACTGGGGATTTCAGCTGCATCTACTCCAGGCCTTTGGTGTGTTTGGATTCCATATTGCTACAATGGGCCTGCATCATCCTCATTGAAGTCAGTAGGGGTTTTGCCACTATCGTAAGAGCAGGATCGGGCCCAGTATTTCTGTTCATTAAACGCATCACTTAATTAATCCTAACCATGGGTCGGATCCTGCATTTCACTCACTCCTGATATCAGTGGGGAATTTTGCATAAGTGAGGACCATGATTTTGGACTGAACAGCAAAGGTCTCAGCCTCCAGGCTATTAAGGCACCTCTCTGTTGTTTTGGCAGGGCAGAGGAGCACAAAAGCCTGGACACTTGAACAGAGAAACCCTGAGGCTACTCTAATGCATGCCACGGGCCAGCCCAGCAGCTGGAAAGCCCCAAGATAGGAGGACAGAAAAGTGGCTTACCACCACTATTGCAGTCCTCAACCCTTCCTGAGCTGAGCTGGCCTGATCCTTTCCTTGCCCCATCCTGCTTTCTTCTTGGCACTGATGCAGAAGGAGCCTAACAGAGTTAGATCCCATGCCATGCAGGGGCATATATACCCAACTCCTTATGCAGCAGAACAGCACCAATCCTACTGTTTATGGGGCCTCCACCTCTACAAATGTGGGAAATGGGTATGTCACACACTGCTTCTGTAAACACTAGAAGCAGAGAAAAAACAACAGAGAAATTTATAACAAAAACATGATTTTTCTCTCACCTCATTCCAACGCTTGTTTTTTTTTAAGTTATGCAAATAATAAAGTAAGACAAGTGCAGACATACAGATGTGGGGAAAATGCATGACCCCGGCAATATAAAGTGACTATGGATGCATAGTGAAAACTACCGGAGAAGCTTTGCAAGGAGCAGACTCCAGACTTGGAAAGGTTACACGGTTCATATGACTAAATAACATTAACTTAAATGAAGGGTATGCACTAGACACACAAAGTGACATAAAGGGCCAAAGACTGCTTTGCACCCCTGTATTGAGGTCAATGGGGCTGCACAGTGTTGGCCAGAGCATAATTCTCCCCAGCATGACTATTTGAACATTTATCAAATTTTGAAGTCTATCAAATGTCTTTTTTTAAGTAGCATATATATTTATTCCCTTGCTGTTTCAAATCTCTTCATCAACATCTAATGAAAGCCACAGAGCAATGAAAACAAGTGACCAGGAAAATATTCCAAACAACTTGTTTTAATTAAAAAAATAAAAGAACCCTACTCCCAATAAATGCTCCTCCAATTTTATTACAAAATGATTTAAAAAGCAGAGCATTTAAGGCTCTATTAGAAAAATATAAACAGTGGGAAATATGTAAACACATCCCTAGGTTTCTTTTTCACAAACAAACTACAAATCTCCAATGCTGAAAAGTTCTTCCTTAAGTTAATAAAATCTGTCAGCTTCCATAATGGTTGATTGGAAGAAAGTCCACAGGTGCGGTATTCTGTTGTTCACAGCTTGGGAAGTCAAGGCTTATAATAAAAAGCCCTCTGTGTTATGGTCCTCCTTCCCCATCAATTCACATCAAGTATTATTAGAATCATCTGCCACCTCAGTGCTGCTTCCTCTGTGCTCAAACTGCAGAAGCAACAGTGACATTTTACTGCTCTGCAGGTGCTGCTGTGTGTGGTCATGAACACATAAGTGTGGCCTGCTATTGTTCTCCAATAGCACTTTGATCTCAAGCACAAAAAGCTGCCTAGCTGGATGTCCTATTCATTTTTATGCTGGGTTTATATGGGTAAGAGAAAGAAGAGGTGACATGAGATGGGCAATCCATAATATTTATTTCAACAACTGCTTCAAATCTTTTTAAACGTCATAAGAACATGGCTCATTAAACTACAACAGCCTTGAAATTGTGTTATAAAACCGCAAAACAAAAATCAATACATCTGCTGGAAAGGAGGTAATGAAATATATCGAGTTGGCTGAAAAGTGGTTTGTATGAATCATAATATTATTATGTACACATCACTTCTATTTCCAATACTTAAAGTTAACAAACTAGGGAGTGCTTTCTTCTCCATCACTTAAACAGGTGCTACAAGGTAAGGTTTATCAAAGTTATTTTCCAAAACCATTCCTTCTGCTATAAATAACACTGGGGAGGAGGGGGCTTAGTAAAGGGAGATCAATTCAACACATATTTGCTATCTGAGCTTCAGCTGTTGTTGTATTACTTCACAGTCTAATCAATACTCTGCTCCATAAGGGCAAAGGAAAAAGCCACAACATCACCCTGATGAGTCACTGTAGGTTTATTACTGGACTAAAAGCATGTAGTGTTTCTAATCTTAATAAAGATTATGTTTGGTAGCAGCATCTCGACCACTATTAAAAACTGTAACCCTCCTTCTAACATCTCGTGGGATGACTTCAATTGTTTTCCAGTTGCTTTTCAACTGTGTTGTCTGAATGCTTCTGAAAACAACCCCCCCAAATAATCACCCAGGAAATGATTCAGAATTATTTTTCATTGACTTTAAATTGAAGTTATCACTCTCCCGGTGAATTCAAACAAAGATGATGTTTTTATCTTTTAACACATAGGGAAGTAGGGATATTGCTATAAAACCCAATCATTGGGAGGCTTCGGGATGGAGGTAGGGGAGGGGAGAGTCTGATGATTAAATCATCCAGATCCTCAGATGGAAATGTTGCTTTATCACCCATGCATTGTACTGTATAATCTGTAATGCTTTTTAAAAAACAAAAACAAAAAAACAAGGCTCTGCAACTATGAGATGCGTCTTTCTTGGTCTTTGTCTCACATCCTGGGGCTTCTTCAGATGTTCTCCCTTCCTTGGGGCTACATTGCCATTCCGTGTTAAAGCTACTGATGCATCTGCCACTTGAGAACTGAACGGTGCACACGCATCTTCTGCGTCTGATAACAATCACATGCAGAGGTGATTAGCAGATCACAAAATGGGAACCCAGGTAACGTATTGTGGAGCAGAGTGACAATTTGCCTTTATCAAGCTCCTTCGATTGCTTCACCTGCACTCCGCCCACTAATCCAGTGGTTCTCAACCAGGGATACATGTACCCCTGGGGGTACGCAGAGTCTTCCAGGGGGTATATCAGCTCATCTAGATATTTGCCTAGTTTTACAAAAAGCTACATAAAAAGCACTAGCAAAGTCAATACAAACTAAAATTTCATACAGATTGTTCATACTGCTCTATAGACACTAAAATGAGAACACCATATTTATATTCCAATTGATTTATAATTATATGGTAAAAATGAAAAAGTCAGCAATTTTTCAGTAATAGTGTGCTGTGACGCTTTTATATTTTTGTGTCTGATTGTGTAAGCAAGTAGTTTTTAAGTGAAGTGAAACTTGGGTTACGCAAGACAAATCAGCCTCCTGAAAGGGGTACAGTAGTCTGGAAAGGTTGAGAGCCACTGCGCTAATACATCTTTGCCAGGACTTATTCTAACATTCCAAATGGCTAGGCAGCTCAAACAGCCAACTCGCCTGCCCCTCCGAACAAGCTGCCAGCGTAATGATTTCTATTTCCTCTAACTGTGGCATCTACCCTTAAAGGTATACTGGCTTCTGGTGAAAGGGAGAAAATATTCAGTCTCTGACTAGTGATATGTTTATAGTTCACTACCTCACAACCCAAGAGGACTAGAAATGGGAGATTTATACCTCTGATCCTCTGCACTTAATTCAAGCCCTGGTAGGTCCTGTGGTACCATGACATTATTTACAGAAAATATATTTTAGGTCGTTTGTAGAAATTTCTGAACTGTGTTAGTTATAAAGTTCCTCTTTCTCAAAGTTCTGTACAGTTGGATTTAAGCTACCAAGACACTTGGCTATTACATAATAATATATACTTTAAGCCTCTCTAAAACATTTGTAGAATAGTTTGCTGTAGCCTGTACGGCAAGTACAGGATAGGTAATGGTGAAGGGTGGTATAAAGACTGGTTTGATTCACAGATGCAGAACCACAACTCATACTGGTAAAAGAAAGTAAAAAACTTTGTCTCTGATGATCTTAAAGTACTTTGAATGAACATAACAGGGCAAGGTCAACAATATTAGGGGCCCCCTCTGGACCCACGCACTTGGGTTCCCTCCCTGGAGAAAGCCTCTTGCTGGGGCACCATCATTACTAGGGATGGGAGATGATCTCCTGCTGGGACCCATCACCTCTGGGTACATGTGCATGCGTGTGTGGAGGGAAGCCTAGAGGAAGCTTCACACTAGGAAATCACCACCCACAGCAGTAGAGAAGGGCATAAGGAAGCCTCCCTTATGGGTGACATTAGCTATACAGCTGGGAGAAAACACTAAGAAGCACCCACACTCAGAGGCAGCATCAGTCACAAAGGCCCCCTTGCAGACACCATCCCTGCCCCCAAATCCCCTCATGTCCTATGGAGGGGGTGGGGAGAAAGCAGCCATTTACACACTGACTAAGGACCCGCACTGCACACTCGAACAGGCCTCCCTCCTGCAGGAGGCTTAGCAACTCAGTCCTTCTCCTAGCACGTGGAATGAGGAGCTGCCTAGGGGCCTGTTCAGTACGAGATCGCACAGGGCCACCTGCCATCACAGTTTGTTCCACCTGTCAGAAATGGCCCTGTGGTGATGCGTAAGGGACAAACAGCTACCACTTAGGGTGACCTGATAGCAAGGGTGAAAAATCGGGACGGGTGTGGAGGGTAATAGGCACCTATATAAGACAAAGCCCCAAATATTGGGACTGTCCCTATAAAATCGAGACATCTGGTCACCCTACTACCACTTCACTTCCTGAAACCCACCCACCCCTGGAGCAGAATCCAATCATTGTTTAAAAGTGCAGAGCAACATTCACAAAAATGTCCTGGACAGGAAGTGAAGAAGAACTCTGAGGGGGGCTTTAAAGCGGCATTCAGATTTGCTTGAAAACCAGGATTAACTGCTTTAAAAACACACACACACACACACACACACGGAGGTGGGGGCCCTGAATCTCAGCTACAGCTAAACTGAATTTGGACTGGGCACGGCAGGGAACAGACTGGGCTTTATGCCACCTTTGTACCTCTCTGATTCTATAGACCACCAGACAAGCCCCAATGCAAGCTAGAGTAGTTCTATATGCTTCTCTAACAGCTGTCGCCACAGCCTAGTGTACTCCAGTCACATTCTTCCTGTTATACTCCTTCCATCCCAGCTGCACCCTTGGCATGCCCTATGCTGGGGACTGCAAGGAGGAAAGCGGGTGGCCATTCTGCTGTCCTATGCCACCCAAGGACACCCCTATGCTGGGGGCCAGTTCCATCTGCAATATGGCCTTCTTATGCTGGCAGAGCCTGTTAAAGGGGTTATGGCAGAACCTGGATTCAGGACCAGGATCTTTAATGGCGTTAACTGGTCAGAGCTTCATTTTTTATCTCTCAGATGAAAGACAGCACCTCCAGCAGCCACTATGACCACCGTGCTGGAGCATTGGTTCAGCAGAGACTTAAGGGAAAGGTCAGCTTCTGAATCACCAGCACCGCTATCTGCAGCATACAGATATGCTTTGGAGGTCTCCAAACCAAGTACTGACCCCTTCCAACCCTGCTTAGCTTTTACTATGTAATGATATAGAGAGTAGGTGCTACAGCTGCAGGCTATTGATATTTAATCTTTAATTTATTGTTACTTTATTGCTTCCTATAAATTCTCATGTCTTTCACATGCTGCTGCTAAGACCTCTGCCATTAATTGTTAGTCTTGCATAGAGCAATAACTCCACTCCAGACAAAGAAAACCAACTCCTAGTCACCAAGAGAGAGACACGTCACCATCACCACAGGATTCCTTTCTCATACCAAGCCTTTTACAGTTAATAATTATACAGCACCTTTGTCTGCTTAAGGTCAAATACCCTCCCCCACTGAAGACCGTCATGTCAACATACAACAGTTCCTTCACTGGAACATTAAGGGCCAAGAGTCCATTACACTGAGCTTCCTACAGTTACGTTATCTGACTCTGCTTGAATAAATCATGACTCTCAAAATCAGCAACATCTCACTCACCCCTGCATATATGCAAACCCTAGCCCTACAGGAAGTTGAATCACTCTGCTAGTGTTTATTTACTAATAATGTTTATGATCAGAGTCACAGGACTCAGCTTGACCTGTACCTAAGCTATCCACTGCTATGGAATTTGGGGCTGACATTTTCAAAGCCGACTGATATTCAGTGCCTCATTTTTGGGCGACTAACAGGAAATACTCGTAAAGGAGCCTGAATTTTACACAGCAAGCGTTCAGTGCTTTCTAAAAATAAGGCCCCTTTTTGGTTTCCCAAGATGAGTACTCAAAAACAGAGATGCTACACATCACTAGTCACTCTTGAAAATGTAGGCCAGGGGCTTTTTGTTGCCCAGGTTCTTAATTTTGTTTTATTCTTGTTGTTATCGTTCTCAACATCTCATTTTTCAGATATGAAAAAAAGCACTTTGAGATAAGTAGCTCATAAAACCAGGACTTTATGCTTTTAGCTGACAATTACTTCTTACTCCTGATGAAATTAAACCCATTCTGCTTTGTTTCTCTTTGTTTCAGGAGGGCAGTGGGGAAAAGAAAAAGCAGCAGCAAATACCCACCGTTAGGCAGAATGCACTGACTCATATTGGAAGTGGCCGGTGTTAGAATGGCTAGCTACACAAAGTTCAAACCAGACAAGGCTGGCATTGCCATGGGAAGTGATAAGGATGGGCAATGAGTTCAGTAAAACTGAGAGAAGCCCCTACCCTACCAAAGCATTGAAATACTGAGCATTCATTTTCCTCATTGCTAGATTCCAGCACTGAGAAGAGAATGGGCATAACCTTGGCTGCATTCCCACAATGCCCCAGCCAATACAGCTTCACCAGTACAGTGGTATCATAATTTGCTGCTGGTATAATAATAGTAATACCTGTCTCTTGTAAAGCACTTTTTAATTAATAAATCTCAAAAGTAAAATGAGTATCATTATCCCCATTTTATAGATGGGAAAACTGAGGCCGGGGCGGCGGGGAAGTGATTTGCCCAAAGTCACCCAGGAGGCCAGTTACGGAGCCGGGAATAGAAGCCAGTTCACCTGACTCCAACTCCAGTGCACGATCTACTATGAAACACTGCCTCCAGGAAATGACTATTTCTGTTATTGTCCCCTGCCCCAGAACAAGCAGGGGAGGAATTGTGACAACAATTCTAGTTCTACATTGTCATACTATACATTCTAACCCAGACTTTTTGATAACCAAATATTTTGCCTCCCAATTAGATATTAAAATTCCATCTGCTTAGTTTTATTGTTACAATCACCAAATAATAAATCTGTGGGGAATAAAGTGAAACAATACAAAAAAAAATCACCTGTAGTCCAGACTAAAACTAATTTGTGATAAACATCACTTAAACTGACAATGAACTATATTCCTGTTCTCCTCAAGGCACAGAGCACAATAAATATTGCCCCTTTGTCGGGTCTGAGTGAGTGGTATTTGTATTATCCACAAGGAGAACTTTGTATCAGATTGTGATTACATCCAATAGCTCAGTGAAAGGTACAGTAATCTCTTGAGACGCTTCACAGAAATAGATGGTAAAACTGGTTCTCACAAATACAATAAAAAATTTAAATGCACATAAAACTACTTTGGCTTTTAAACAGCATTCATCGTAGTTACTTTCCCTGATAACTTACAAGCATGGGGAGATCGCAGGTAGAATGCTGCCAGTTGTTCATGTGAGAGTGCGACTTTAGGAGGGTTGTTCTTAGACACTGTTATAACTATTTAGATTCCAACATACAGTAGCTGCTTACTGTACAAACACACAGTAAGAGAGCCCCTTCCCTGAAGAGCTTCCAATTTCAATACACAAGCCAGACAAGAGTGGGAGCTGAGAAAGTATCATTAGCCCCATTTCACAGATGGTACAGAGATATTGAGTGACTTGGCCAAGGTCACATATGGGCAAAGCTGGGAATTCATATCAGATTTCCTTAGCCACAGGGTGTGTCTGCACTACAGAAAAAGTCTTTTCTTAACTCACGTTAGCTAACCTGCATTAGCTAACATGGACTGAAATAGCAGTAAAGACACGGTGATCAGTGGTGTTCAGTGATCGCACAGTGCTTGCAAGAGCTCTGCTTTATTCTGTGTCCTGTTCTAACTGCCAGTGCCAGAGCATAACAACAACAAGAGCTTCACAGCCTCACCCAGACGGTCTGGGAAGCTCAGCCCTTGAAGACACTAATACTACTTCTTCCCTCCCAAGAAAAAAAATTAAGAATAACTAGAGCTTCACACATAACTCCCAACATTTTAAGTAGCTAAAGCAGCATGGGTCCTGGCCCGCCTGTGGGTGCGAGGCCGGGGAGGGATGGGGGGGAAAGGGAGCTGCAGAGCGAGCCTGCCCTGCACTCACCCCACACTAGCGGCTCCTGCATCTCCTGTCCTGCAGGGCTGGCTGGACTCAGTTCCCTGCTCCAGGTGTTGCGACCTGGCCCCTGGTGCACAGGATCGACTGGGGCAGCTGGGCCAAGTGAGTGGCATTGTAAACTGGTGCATGGGGTCACAATGCCACTCAAAATTTGGCCCAACTGTCCCCCCGATCAAGGGGCCAGGCCAAACCTGAGCAGCACTCTGACTTCATGCGCACAAGGCCAGGTTGCAAGGTCCAGAGCGGGGAGCTAAGCCCTACCAGCCAGCCTTGCAGGACAGCAGGTTTTGTGGGTCAACATGGGACAGTCCTGCAAAACCCAGCACTGTTCACTGCAACCTGCCCAGGCTTTCTGTTTGGGAAGCTCAGTCTTTAAGGCACAGCCCCCTACTGGGTATGTCTATACAGCAATCACGGGTGGCAGAAAGCCTGGGCAATTACTCATGTGGCTAGCCCGCATGCAAGCCCCTGCTGCGGCAGCTTCACTGCTGTAGCATGCGAGCTAGCGAGATTGAAACTAGCACGGGTGTGTCTACATGAGCTGCAATTATACCCTATGATTGCAGTGTAGACACACCCAATACCAGAATGGTCACTTGCTTTTAATTTGGGTTAGCAGCTTGATTACAACCCACAAAGGTACATCTCCACTGGAGCTGGGGGATTTCCTCCGAAGCCCAGGTAGTCAGACTCACACTAGCTCAGATAGTCTGGACACTGTGGCTCGGGTGACAGTTCAGGTTCTCAAGCCCATCTAATCTCCTGGGTCTGAGCTCAGGTAACTAGCCTGAGCCTCTGCCAGTGTCACAACATCAATGCTGCTATTTTTAGCATGTTAGCTCAAGCACTGGCCAGTGCTGCAATGACATACTAGTGTGCTAGCTCAACTTGAGCTACCGTGAGTCTGTCTCCGGGCTGGGAAGCACGCTCCCAGCTGCAACCTAAGGGAGCCTGGGGTTGAATTCAAGCTGCTAACCCAAATTAAAACCAAAGTGGCTGTGTCTTCCCTGCTATTTTAACCCAGATTAGCTAACCCAAGTTAAGAGCACACCTTTTATTTTTTTAGTACAGTGCAGACATACCAAAAGTCTAGCGCCTTACCACAAGACCAACCTTCCTTTAGATACATTCATGCAAACTTTCAGGGTTCCAACACACAGTTATGCACAATTATTATGTTAGTAAACTCAGTTCAAACATTTTCTATATATTTACAATAAATATATATATACACCAAACCAACTAGGCAACATAATAGTAATAAAGAAAAAATGTCTAAATAGCGCCAATACAAAAACTCTATTTAAGATTAATTATTATTTGAATATGCTGCCATCCTCTCTTCATCTGCACTGTTTTAAGAGCCTTTACAAAACCTAGATTGTTTCCCCCCAACCCATTTTACCTTTTTTTTCCATTTGACAAGTATCAATTTATTTCCTCCATGTTTAAATGCATTGTAATCCACTGTTTTGTTTGCTTTCTTGTTTGTGCGCTAGCTTTACTGATGTTGTCAACATGAATACGCGTAGTTCTGGGAAGAGAGGATTGGTTAATTAACTGTTTTTGCAAAGCCAACAGAGAGAACACAAGAGCACAACCCATTGTTTTGAATGGGTCACACAGGAATAGTGACCTACAAAGGCTACTTGCAAGTATCTCACACAGCAGGGGGCTGAAAACACCAATAGATATTAGGAAGCCAATGGAAGCTAAACTGATTTAAGCAAGGGTTAAACCAGTTTCACTGCATTTACATTACGGGTTTGCCTTGGTATAAATGGATTAACTTCAAATTGATTTAGTTAAAGCAATACCATTTATCTAGTGGTATTAATGGATTAACTTCAAATTGATTTAGTTAAAGCAATACCATTTTTCTAGTATTGAGAAGCCACAGCATAAGGAGGTGAGTTGTGCTTGTGTTATCTCCTAGCTATTAGTTATGCACAGGTGAATCCTAGTTTACCAGTATTGTATTGTGTGCGTCAGTGTCTTGACAGCATGCAGTAAAAAGAAAACCCAAGAGTGTATTGTTTGCAGTGGCTTTTCCTGGAGGAATCAGGATCAGGTGAGATCTTTGCAGTCTTTCATCCACTGCATTCATTCTAGAACCAGGCCCATAGAGACAGTAGCAGTAATTAGCTGTGCTAAAAAAGTCACAAAACTTCCACATATATACTCTTTAAAAATGCTTAACTTTGTTCATTATCCATAGAATAGGGATTCCAAAGAGTAAGCAATCTAACTAGAAGCCTAACCAGTTCAGAAGACAGCACAATTCTCATTAGCAGCTCTCTCATGGCTCTTCAAATACAACGTTGTATCCAGATTAGTCAACTAAACAAAGCTGCAGACTAGAACCCTACTTGCAAAAATATATCACTTTTTTACTTCTCTTAGGATCGTTTAGCTAACAGGAAGACATCAACTCACAGGAACTCCAGTTTAGGGTACATTTGTGCAAATTCCTTGTGCTATAGTGGACTTGTGCTCCAGCCCCTTACCTTCGTTCCCCTGCTGAGTGCATGAGAGAACCCTGGCAACCTACACAGACGCTGGGTGGCAGAGTACATTTAGGGCCATTGCATCAACTTTTGTGCCCACAATTATACACATTCTATTTTGTGGGGGGAGGGTCCCCCAAGTACCTTTTCTTTCTCTATTTTAAAATATCCTCCTAGTTGTATCATTCTATCCTAACACATTTTGTTCACATCTGTAATATGTTTCCAGTCAAAGTGTTAGTTTTCCCCTCAGCCCATCAACCTCCACAAGGGGTATGTCAAGAGGCACTTCACTGCCTCACAGCAGGGAGTCAGACACAGCTGGTGTAACTAATACTGCTAATGAGGTGCTGTGCTACAGCAAACCACTTAAGGTACAACTCAGCACCACCAGTCAGAGGGAAGCACTGAAGGTGCTTCAGCTGCTAGGCCCCATAGGTGCTAGTATCTGGTAGGTCCCTCAAACAGTAAAATAAAAGGATAGTTTACTAGGGCTGACAGAAAAGGGAAGGATGCAAATACACCAGGTACAATGACTTAGGCAGTTAAAATACTAGGTAAAACAACAGCTCCCAGACTTGCCCCTGGAGGCAAACCCACAGAATTAGGGCTCCTCAAGCTGTCTTCAGCCCCTCCTCTAACATGCAGGCTCTCTGGCCAGGATCAGTCCCTGGTGTAGCTCATTGGGGACAATCCTACGTTGCTACCTGCTACTGTGACAGCATTTCTCACAACCGCGGGCTGCCCCAAATGTGGGCAACAATTGGTTTACAAACCACCCACCACCACACACACAAGTCCCTGTTGCACCTACCTTCCCCGTGCAAGGATAGAAACCACTTCTTCGGAGCCAACACCCAGTACAAGCACAATGACCATTTCCAGGCTAATCCCCAGTATTTAAGGCATTTAGGGCTCCACTAGCCTTCTCCAGGGTCCTGTGTCTCTCTAGGTGCCTGAGCTACCTACTGACTCTGGGAACTTGAGAGTCCCTGTCTACTTAGCCCTCTTCCCCTAAGGTCCCTCCCCACTCTCCGCTGCTTCGCCACAGGTTCTTTGCCAAACCTGTTCTGCATGTGGTTCTCCAGCTCCTGTTCCTCAGCTCAGCTTCCTGCCCTGCTCACCATGCAGTTCTCCAGGCCACCTGGCATCCCCAGGAGTCTTTTCCTGCATCAGCCTTTTCCTTCCAAAAAGTTTCCACCTGCTCCCCCTATTGGCCAGGTAGGGCAATGGGTTTTTCCAACCCCAGAGCTTCATAAATCCAGGAGGAAGAAAATAGTTGGTGTTAGGGACCCATGCCTAAGGCCCCAGCTCCCGGAGTGGTGTGATTACATCATCATCTCGGGTGCCATTAAAGGAAGTAAGTCTCTAGCCCTCCTGAGTACAAAGAAACATTTGAAAATGTGAGGCAAATGTAACCAAAGCACCGGTGGGTCTGCCTGAGGCTGCAGAGAGCTGGAGATGATAGTTCTGAATGTGAGAACTGCCCTGTTCCTATCAATGGGCTGTTAGCTCCATGACCCATTGCTCAGGGGAGAGGGAGAGAGCAGCAACAGCACATAGCAGAGGACTCTGTGTAGGGTAGCAGGACTAGAGTGCAGTCCATCCACCATAGCATATACCCCCCAGCTGATGTGGTAAATACTCAGGGCTCCCCCTGCTGCCACCTCTGCCTCTCTGGGGAGAAGAAGGGGACCTCATGCACTGACCCTGCTTCCCTGGGAGGGGGTTCACTGCCACTGCCACACCAAGTAGAGGCCTAGGCAACATTGCCAGGGCAGGGCTTTGGCCCAGACCATTGTGGGGGGAGGCAACATGTGATGGTGGGCCTATGATCCTGGATTGCCTTAATCCAACCTCAGGACTAGGGATATTCCATGCTTTCACCTACCCTCTTCTTTTCACCCCCTCTACACCCTCATTCATTCTTGGGGTGCCTCTTGTGATTGAAACAACCACCCTGTGCTTTCAAAGGGCTGCAAAACGGCACTGTGAAATTGCCACAAAGGGCATGAAAGCCTGATGCACCTTGACCTTTTCCATCTCACCCTAAGACTCTGGGGACTTGACTACTCTAACCTTTTATTGTTATTATTTTTAAAGTGCTAGTCATGGTGGGAGATCTAGTGCAAACAAAGTGCAGGAGGTAGCAATATCGCACGTAGTATAGGCAAATTCCATTGGTGATTGGGAAATTTTAAGAAAACAAGCTCGTATATACAAGACCAAAGTAGCCTTCATAGCCTTGTCTTCACCGGGAAAAAAGGTATATTTTAAACAGGCATTAGCTGTTGTAATAATTAACCTGTTAAAATCTTAGTAGCAAAGCCAAGGCAAGTTGTAGTCTTAACACACGAGCTGGTTAAGGTAAATCATTCCCTCTAAGGGATACACACCGTCAAAGATAGTTTTTCAACATGGCTTTTGCTTTCCTTATATTCGTTAACCAATTAGTCTAGTCCCACTGGCTCAACTTTGAAGCTTTTTTAAAATATATGTACTAGTGGGGAAAGGACGTGAAAGGGAGAGAAGGTGGTGGGGAGTAGGGATCAATTCGCTTTCTTGTGTCACAACACTCCCCTTTTTCTTTTTTGAATTTTTCTCACAGATGCGTCCCTAGTTGCAACACCTGATGCCAGACTCCTAAAGTAGCTGTAGGGTTTATGCTAAACACAATTGACATGCTGCATTTTTAAGAACTTTCAAGAACAAAAATAATTCTTCGTGCTAGGGTGCCGGCCTGCTCTTTCGACCTGTCTGCACACGTGATAAGTGCACTGGATAATGTGGAGACATGTCCCATTTCAAAGCTGAACTGATACCGAAAGTTTCAGGACTAATAACTGCACTTAGGTCCTATCCGTAGTAGTGCTTATGGCTATGTGTGAGACTAATATGGTGGCAACATATTTCATGTCCCCAACTAACCTGCTATAGAACGTATTTCAAACATGACTGGAAATTCCAGTGCGTAAGGAGAGTCTGTAACATCGGTTAGGATAGCATGACTGCAGAAAAAATATCCTTTTCTTCATAGGACCGGGAAACCATACTAGTGACAACTGTGTTGGAAAGCAGTTGACAACACGGTTCTAGACTATGGCACTGATAGTCCCACTTTCCTAGCATACCCCCAGAGTCTTCCTTGCATTCTACTGTCCTTTGGGTTGGCTACACACATGTTGCTGTGGCCATCCTGCCCCTCTCCCCATCAGCTGCCTTCTGGGCAGCACACCTCATTCACCAGCGTCCCTCTCCCTGCTCCCACTCACTGGTGCATTCCCACTGCTATTGTCGGCCCTGAGCCTACTCCACTTACCTGCAGCCTTTGCCGCCTGCTGCTCTGGGAGGGAGAAGGGCGTAGGAGGTAGAGCAAACAAAGGAAGAGGAAGAAAGGAGGCCAAGGGGGGACAAAGATGGTAATGGAGGGAAAGTCAGACTGTGGAAAGAAGCTGGATTAGGTGATGGAGACATATTGGGGGCAATCTAGGATCACAACGGAGCAAACTTACCTGCCATATAATTGTAATCAATGTAAAGCACCCTGCTTACGGATAAGCTTGTATTTATCTACAAGTGTCAGATCCTCGTAAACTAAAATGTAAAACTATATAAATACCCAAAGTGTGTGTTTAAATACGTGCAGGAAGCTTCACACCGGGCAGTAATAGCAGCAGCTATAACACTGTTCAGTTTAAGTTACTCTCTCCTGACTGTTATTTCCATTTCTTCCTCTGCATATTGCCAAACATCTATTGCTTCGGAGCATTTCGCCTGGAGGCAAAGATCTACAAGTTTCACTGTATGTGAAACCCTTCATCATTCTATTTTAGACTCCGCTGCTAACTCAAATACAAATTGCTTCCGGATTGCACAGCTCCTTTACCAGCAGTTTGCAACACATTATTTCAACCCCTGTCTCTGGCCCTAGGAGAGAGGGAAAACAGATGGAGAATGATTTGGGGGGAGGGGGCCTTTCAAAACTGAACAAATATCGGGGAGGCATCCTGCAAACAGGTGCACCTTCCATTCACCAAAACAGGACTTCAACAAGGCAGGTAGCGCCGGAGTTCATCACTGGCATGGCGTTGCATTCAGTTACCGCCCGCCCCTGAGCACTGCCTTGCTAGGATCCTCGAAGAGATTCCCTATTCAAGCTAACTTGTGTCCCTGTCTCTGGAGTGACACCGTTCCCCCTGGACGGCCAGTTTCCTTTAGCTGATTCGTTGATCTGAGCTGCGCTTGGGGAGATCGCCTCCCTCCCCTCCCCATCACTGCTCCAGTATTATCTGCCTTTGCGCCCCGGGGACACGGGCGAGGCATTGAATACGGAGCTGCTCTATTCGCTCCCTTATCTTTGTTGTAAATATCACCTGCCAGATGTGAACCCTCCGCCGCAATCCGAGAGTTCAGAAAGAATTCAGTCTCCGGTACCCGCCTGCCAACCAATGGAGGAGATGTTAGTGCCGGTCCCGCATCTAGACTGGGTGCAAAGGGGGTGGGGGAACTTTGGCCACTTACATGGGGGCTCTGTGCAGGCGTCTTGGTGGTCCTTTTCCTTACATCCCCGTCCTCTCATTGGCGCCTTTCCCCTCTGCTAGTGCAATGGGATTTGCACTAGACCCTCACTGGTTCCCCCCCCCCCCCCAGGTCCGTTTGAAACACCCCTGGCATTAAGGATCGGAGTTAATCGACAGACGTGCTCTGGAGAAATAATTCCCAACCCATCTCTTACCAAAAATCCCCATTTATTGATGAATTCCCTCCCCCGACCCAGTAACTAACAGCCGGGCTCTGAGCTGCTCGAGAATTCGTTAGGGAAGAATTGATGGAAGAGCTCAGACCACACGATTTATCCAGCTAGGACTTTACAAGCAGGTTTGGGTTCAACAAGGTACGTAGGGACAGACACCGGGCGTACACATTGGGCAGGTGGTTTTGTCTCTTCGTTTGGGGGAGGAGGGAGGCTTTTCAAAAATGCCCATTTCCCAGAGGTTTAGAGCCAAATTTTGAAATACAGCCATTATTTGTCAGGATCAAAAAACTCCTGCTAATGCAATTAATGTGGAGTGTGTATAACTATAGAGAGAGAGTTTTATAATAGATCATAAAATGGTGATGGAAAGGGAAAAGAGGAGGGGGGCCTGGTGCGCTAATGAGAACAATCCGGCGCGAAAGCCACATTGATTTTTGTTACCTTTGTGACTAAGGATTAATCTAATGCACACGCGTTAGAAATCCTGTCCCAAGGACCTGCACTGAGGTGGAAGCTCCCAGCTGAGCGGGGACTCGGGATGTCAGAGGACCGCTTGGGGGAATAGGGTTCGTTTTATTCCCGTGCCTGTTTCTCTTACGAGCTGGAGTCAAATCATGCCCCTTTTAACAGTCTGCATTTAAAGAATGCACAAAAATCTGCTCCATCCCCTTCCACTGGTCCCTGCGCAAAACTCGGAGGCAGCAGGCCCTGGGAGAGAGAAACGGGGACGATATTGGCCTAGGGGTAGGTGGCATGAGGCAGTAAGATGGGGGGAGGGCAAGTCGGGTCCCTGCACAAACGCAGGAGCAGCTGATGTGGTGCAAGGGGACTCTGGAAGGACCTGGCACTAGGGGCTGACAGCTGGGTGCGGGGCGCTGGGTCCCTCTCGCCCCCTGATCGGGGACACGCTGCGCTGGAGAACTGGAGCCCAGGTGTGAACCTGAGTTGCAGGGAGCGCCCGGAGCTGTGCAATCGAAGGCAAGAGGAAGTGGGGGGAGGGGAGGTATAGACCTTCCAGGAAAAATGGGGCAGCGTGTTTCGGCCCCAGGAAAGGGAGGCTCACGGTCTCCCCGTGCAATGCCATCCCCGCTCTCCGGGATGCTTGCGGCCAGGCATCAACCACGCCACCCAAAGCGACTTAAGCAGGAGACTTTCCTCCAGCCGGTGTAAAAGCAGTTCTGCCCGGCGCCCGCGCTAACACGGGTACATCTCCTCCCGCTCCGGGGGGGGCAGGCCTGTGGGCAAGGGGAGCAGGTAGGCGGGGGTCTCTCTCACCAAGTCTGGGATCAGAAACGCACCGCGCAATGCGCCTGGTGTGGGCGGGGAGCTGAGCCCAGCCAGCCATGCAGGACCGCAGGTTTTGTGGGTCAACATGGGCCAGACCTGCAAAACCCAGCACAGCTCACTGCAACCTGCCCAGGCTTTCTGATTGGGAAGCTCAGTCTTTAAGGCCCAGCCCCCTACTGGGTATGTCTATACAGCAATCGGGGGGGGGGGGCAGAAAACCTTCCGGTGGTCTCGCCTTTCGGGCTCATTACGGAAAATCTCCCCCTTGAGTTACACTCAGGCAATTCGGATTGGGAGGCGGTGGGCCAGGCAGCTCTACCTCCACAACAGCCTGCGGGGGGTGGGGGGCATGGAGAAACCCCCCACCACTCACCCTCCTGCCTGCCCTCTTTCCCCCTCCGCGTGGGGCTCGTTGCGGGGCCTGGGGGAGGGGGCGGACCCCCACCCCCTAGCACCCAGCTGACACATGCCCCAGCGTCTCCTGCAGCCTCGCGTCGTGCTAGGGCTGGTTACACTGGGGGGAGAGACAATTAGCCAGCCCGGCGCTGGAGATTTCGGAGCGATCCGCAGCGTCCGCTCACCCGCGCCCGGAGAACCAAACCCCGGAGCTTTGCTGGGGTGAAATGTCATCTAGAGCCCGCCGACGGGAGAAATGCCCCTGCTCGGGACTCAGCTCCCCAGGCCGAGGGAAAAGCCGCCCCTCCAAATGACAGACAGGAATCGGCTCTTAACCTCGTGGGAGAGAAACACTCCGGCGTGCGGCCCGCCCGGGCGAGCGAGGAGAGGGGGCGTTCACACGGGAGCGCAGAATGGAGTCGCTGCCCTAGATAGACAGATGGGGGGTGTAGATCTTTTTTAAAAAGCCAGGCAAGAGGGAGTTCACAGCTCCCCGGCTGCATGCGCCTGGCCGCCCGGAGAGCCCGCCGCTGCAGCCCGGGAAGGGATGTCCCGTGTAGACCCGCTTTAAATGATCCTGGGGGAAAGAGCCCAAGCCACAAAACCCAGCTGCGAGCGTTCTCCGCCCAACCCCTCTAGGGCCGGGGGTGTCACATCTTCCCCCACGTCCCTGGTTTCCCAAAGGGACAGCGCCCTGCACTCCCAGGTGGCTTTCTTTCTCCTGCATCCTAAAACGTACTTAAGAGGGATCTAATTCACCTCCTCTTTGCACACACACCCCCGAAAAAGAAAAAAAGACGGGACCTTCCCAGGCCCCTCTCCCCTTTTTCAAGAACGAGCTAGGGTATTTCTTGTACATCTGGCAGCCAAGTCTTGCTGTAAAATAAAATCTTCCGTACTATCCCCCCCCCTTCCCTTTCCCGTACAACCCACCCGTTCTCCTCCCCTTCACTGTTCCCACCCTTGCTTCGACAGGCCTCTTGCCTACATCGGGCCAGCCAGTTTCTGCTCCTTCCTCCGGGCTCTTTAGACAAAATGCACCAGCGCCGAACCCTTTTGAGTGTGCTCACCGCTTTGATTTTGGCTACAAGGCTCCTTCCTCCACGGGGGTGGGAGTCACTTCTGAGTTTTCATGGTGTTAAATAAGTCAACCAAATTCCTAAGGACAGGATCTAGGGCCCGGAGCCTTCCACGTCCACCCCATTGCTGAAGGCCAGAACAAATCCGAACCCCTCGCTAACAAAAAACTGGTCTATTGTTAAAGTCCCAGAGCAGAAATATTTAGTCTAGGAGGCAACAAAATAAACTGGTTTAGGGGTGAAAAGGGTGGAAGAGAAGGAGGCCATTGTACTTCCTAGCTATGATTCCTCTGTACAGAGCCATGCACTTTCTGTATAGAAATATAAAGGAAGTGCACTGCAGAGCCCAACCTCCTCTAGAAGGACAAAGCAGCAGGTGGATAATTTCAGTAACTCACAGGTGCTCATGCTTCTAGAAAGGGATGGGGGACTAAGCTGAACCTAGAGAGAAGATTAGCTTGGTTAAGCTGATGAGGGAGGAGTGTATGCCAAATCTCTCTTGATGGAAATCAATGGAATAACTCACTTAAAGAAGAGAATTATGCCTCGCATTTATAATTCCCTGTGCTCTAAAATAATACCCCCTTTTAATATAAGCTCTGATACTTTCTCCTCTACCGAATCATTAGGAGTTGTGCTCAGACTAATCGCATGCACAGACCTTATTTCCAGTAGCCAGCCCCCACCAACTACAAAAAAAATTCAACCTTAGATAGTGTTTAAAGCACTGTCCTGTGTAGCTCAGTCTAGAAATGCTCAGCATTACAGCTCAACAAGCAGTTACCCGGTGTTGCAGTGGTTGCTCCAGCTGCTGCCCTGGAGGAGGTCAAACATACTAACGTCTTCCCCAGGGCCCAGCTGAGCAGGAAAGGGAAGCAAAGGAGTATGACAAGGGCCAAGCTACTCTACCTCTCAACATCCTAAACCAGCTGTCAGGCAGCCAATTAGGAGTTGAGGGTTACTTTGCATCAGACCAAGAATAAAAGGACCTTATGCCATTAGTTCTGATGTATTTCAGAAACGCATTACAGCTGAAAGCTTTAGAGCCTCTCCCAACACACCCCATAAGAGTTTTGTATTTTTGATTAGATTAATTTTCTAAACCCAATGCTAGAAAGACATTATAAACAATACCCTACTCGTAGGTGAATGCCACCCCCCTGCTGCGGAGTTTGTTATTAATGAAAAAGTTTACCACACCATGCCAAGAGTTCATCTGCACTGGCTGGAAGCAGCGCATAGCTCTTCCCACAGCCATGTTTGTAAGTATAGGGCCAAATTCTTTTCAGCAGTTACCACAGCTGAGAACTGATCTTTTTGCTATCTGACTTTTTTCGTCCCCAGGATGTCAAAGGCATTAACAGTGCTTTAATAGTTTTCCCTCTGCATGGCAGTAGGACCCATAATTTATCATTTTTAATGTAGGACTGAGTTTTACATGGCTTAATACTGCCCCCAGTGAAAGTCACAGGTAAAGCGCCAATGAACCTGAACAGGTTAGGTTCTAAGATGAATAAAACAAAAACACCCCACATTTAAAGTTAAAAAAAAAAAAAAAAAGTCTGCTAAAACCTTGTTTCTGCCACTTAGGGACACAAAAGTAAAGGTATTCTAAAAAGGTAATTCATATTTAATGTCATTAATTAAATCATTAGTCTGTTTAATTTGTCTTTGAGGCTAAAATGACTCAATTTTAGATGTACACTAGAGGTAGTGTACATTTACATGTTAACAAATCTGCATATTATATGTGACTCATCTGGTACATAAATCTAACAGTAAAAGACATACATTTTTCTAAAGGCATTAGTGTTTATAGTGTATTTAGGATGCATAGTCATTAAAATGAAAAAGAAAATTCCCTATGAAAAATAGTTACTGCACAGGATATAATTTCCAAGTTAAGTCTCAGCATCATACTGTACATTCTCCCCTATCTCCAACTCAAGGTAACAGAAGTAAATAGGCTACAAGGGCCTAAATTCTTGTAAAAATGACATTTAAAAAAATAAAAATATTTGAATTATCAGCGTGCAAAAATACACAATATACATAAAACTAGAAATTGTCATTTGTTTTAAACCTGTATAATTTAAAAACTGTCAAAATGATTGTTTTACTTCAAATTAAAAGTTTAAAAAAATAATAAACCCTCAGGCAAAAATTGTGGACCCAATCTTGCGTCCCAAAACTCCCATTAAAGTCAATGATAGTTGTGGGTGCATAAGGAATGCTAGATCAAACCTGTAGGGAGCAAGGCCACATTGATTCCTCCTCCCTACCCCCATATAATACATGAAGGTTTTTAGTGGACATTTTAACTCTGACAAAGCAGGATAAACATGCCATAATCATACAGTCTCACAGAATAAAGTAAATATCAAATTGAAAACATTTGAACCAAGTGAAACCTTAAATCCAATATAAATTTCCTTCAAAGGAAACTTACCTAGTCTCGATAAGGCCATTGTTAGCAGCATTTTTTATAAAGAGATGAAGAATGCCAAAATATCTACAATTTGATGATTGGGAGTAGTGATATCACTGAATAGTTAAAAAGGACAAGGTTCCCACTCTTAGTGGATATGCAAATATATACTAACCATTAATATGCAACAAACATATGTATACCACACATACATATAGATACACTGACATATACATACCTGGATAGTCCTCTAATACCCAGGGGTAAGGTTAAATAATACATTCAAAAGACATTATTAAATACAAATACACTTTAAAAACACAGAGACAACATTTTATCTGTTGCAAAAATGTATTTGATTACTCAAGTAAAATTACAGTATCTCTGTTAGTATTAAATGTTAAAGAAACTGGACCTCTTTTCCTTTCAACTTTCCAAGAAAGTGCATGTAACAGTCCAAAGTTGTGTTCCCCACCCCCCATATCTAATACAAAATAAACAAACACTATCCTTGTTCCCTTGGTCAAGAAGTAGGGCTTGGTCTTGCAAGGAACATATGTACATTTTAATGAAAGTGATATTTCTTATTGTATATACAGGAGCATCTACATTTGTCCATGGAAGGTTGTTCAAGATGCTATACTTAGCAGCATTGTGAAAGTCCAGCACATTTTCTATAATGAATATACCTACAAGGCAAAATGTTACGTCTCAGTTTCAACTACCAAAACAACACTTTTGTATCTTCTCTAATAATCTGCGTGCTTATTACTGTACAGAAACTTATGAACATTTAAGACGACTCAAGTAAAAAGCACAATACAAATAACAGTTCAAAACGAAAAATGTTAAATCTACAAAAATTAAAGCAGTTTTAATTTTATAATAAAAATCAAAAACTGAGCTTGTAAAGGACCCACACTGTTCAGTCATATTCTCAGCTTTCAGTCCTTTTCTTAATTCTGTTTGGAAAATTAAACAATGTGTTGCTGATAAAATTTCCAGCGAGATCAAAGTATACATTTATATACAGACTTTTATTAGAGATCTAATGCATCACTGAGGTGGTGCATCAATACCAGAGTTCATGTTAAACTGGATATAGAAAATAAGTTAATGCCAGAAAAAGATCACCTAGCAGAACAGACTTGCAACTGCCATAAATGTTACAGCATGTTTACAGCACTCTAGTCGATTAGTATTTAGTTCAAAATACAGGAGACCAAAGTTAATGCTTGCATTTGTTTGCAAAGCAAGGTTATATCACTAATAAATAAGCTCTCTTAGAACTCTAGAAGTAGAACATGGTACAAAAAGAATGTCTTTATAATGTTGTCGTTTGTAGACTTGTAAAAAGCAACCCTAGGTTGCACTATTTGCAGGAATGTTATTGATAAGGTTTATTCTAATTTGTTACAATTTCTTTGTTGTCTTCCACAAAACGTGTAAAACGGAAGTTTGTCCCATTTTCATTGCTTGCCATTTTCTCCAGACCAGCTAGAGGTGCATTAGGTTCAGAATTCTGGAGCTTCTCCAGGCTTCCAGTCAACCCACTAATAGGTGAACTGCCTCCATTGCCCAGGCTTCCAGGAATTGGAGGGATGCCACCATTCTGAATGACTGAGATCTCATTGGTCTTCATAGCCAAGCCATTGGAGAGTGCAGCTGCATACTGATTCCAGAAGCTGGAAGGGTCTCCGTTTCCTGACCTTGCAGCCAAATCTTTCTGAAACATTTCTGGGAATTTTACAGGATTGCCTCCTAGAAATGTCATGGGACCATCCACGGAAAGTCGTCTGCCTCGTCTCGCCGGAGTGCTGTTCCACATGTGAGTGCCCATGTGAACCTGCAAGAAGGGAGTAGGTGGAGGAAGGAAGGTAGTTAACAGTGGAATTCATTCTGACTGATCAAATATACCTTAACACAAAACAAAGAAGGCAGTCCATGTGTCTATTCTTATTTATGTAAAGAACACCACTAAAGGTAAAGGATGTAATATTCCAGTTCAGATCAGTAACAACAAATAAGATTCATCTGGACCTAGGTACCAGCATTATGCAGAATGCCCATCTTTTTCCTGCTGAACAATACATTTCTTATTACTCTTTTTCATTACATGTATTTAGTTTATAATAGCCTTATGTTATTCAGTCAATTGCAGCTAGCTACTTTCAGGATTAAAATTGCTATGTCCACTTTCATTGCAATGGTAAGTATTGTATTTGACACTCTTTACCCTATAAATGTCCTTTTCAGACAGGAAGAAAGTATCCTTTACTGATTGCTCATCGGAGAACCTTGTGTATAGACAGAATGGCCTGAAAGTAATTATTCATCTCACATTACTGGCAGAAATCTCTAGAGAAATACTCTGTCAACAGAAACATGTACACAGTAAAGTGCTCAACTAGTGTTCTAGAACTTAAGTATATTTGCTTTTTCAACACATCAGTAGGAAATGTTAGTTATATAATCAATTAAAATAATGCCTATTAGTTCAAGAATTAGTTAGAAACAAGTCTGTTGTGAGTGAGAGTTATGAAAATACTATATTTAAGATGCAGTGCTTAATAAGTAATGTACGCAGTACACTTCATGCATATCTTTAATTAAACACCCTCTAGCAACATTCAGCTATCCTGTTTCATAGACTACATAGTGAGTTTGGTGCATTTTATCAAACCAGAAATAGCTTGCTGCATTAAACTCTTCAATCCTGTTCAAAACGCCAGGCACCCAGCATGAGACAATCTACTGGTGCCAAAGCTAACCAAATAAAACCATTTTTCATACCCTAGATATCTAAAAGTAGCATTGTTTACAACATTACAGGTGTAAATGTAAATAAACAAAAACAAAAAAACCCACAACAACAGCAAGAAGGAAAGTACCTTAAGATTGCCTTTTGTCGTGAAAGCTCTTCCACATATAGTGCAGGCAAAAGGCTTTTCGCCAGTGTGTGTCCTTTCATGAATCTGCAAAGCACTAGAAGATGAAAATGTTTTCCCACATGTGTTGCAGTAGTGCTGTTTGGGAGTTCTTCGGGGTAGAGTTGGAAGCAGAACTGGTGATGTGGCAGAAGATGGCAAAGGCCCCAGAGGAACAAGACCAGGCGGTGTTTCTTTGCTATCCTGAGGAGAGCCGTGCAGAAAGCCATTAACCTCAGTCTTTATGAGAGATGACAATGAATTAGCAGGTATAACTGAAGAGTTCTGATTAGGGCCAATATTGGAATTGGGCTCAAAAAGCTGTGATGGCAGATCTCGCATTTGATGTGTCAACATATGCTGCTTCAAATTACCCTTTGTGGAAAAGCCACGATTGCAAACTGTGCAAATAAATGGTCTCTCTTTGGTATGACTTCTGTAATGAATGTCCAAGGCACTCTGACAAGCAAACGTTTTGCCACAAATGTCACACGCTGTGTTTTTAAATTTACCTCTATCTCTGAAAGGAAAGAGCATACTCAAAGATTCTTCTTTAATTATTTTATCTGTGTTACTAGATGTCAAGTCCAAAGCACCACCGTTAGCAGGGGTTGGAGACAAACCATTGGCAAACTCACTTGGTAAAGCTCTTAGTTGTTTCTCTTCAATACTTGGTGATTTGTGGTAATCATTAGTGCTGTTGGATGGGGACAAAGCCTGCATAGAAGAGGTAGACTCTGAGATAGCAGGACTTCCAGCACTTTGGCTTTCCATATCACCACCAATAGACGATGAATCATTTGTCATAACATCCCCCTCCACTGACCCATTTTCAACTGATTTTAAGCTAGCTTGAAGTTGTTCAGCAAGTCCTGCATTGATCATCTTCATTTGATTTTCTAAAGCAGCAATACTTGACATTTCCAGTGGCAGAGGGGAAGAAGATAAGCTGTCTTGGGATGCATCCACAGATTTAGGTGTATCTGGCACGCTGCTGTCAGGACAGTCTTCCATGTTCTCATCTGAGAAGTTGTCTAGATCATCAAAATTCTTCTCATCAAAAGATCCGGTGTCAGATTCCATTGACTCTGGATAGTTTTCTGTGACAGGCGTATTGGGAATCTGTCCTCCCATATGCATTCTGATATGCTGCTGTAGCACAACAGCATTGGTGAACTTTTTCTGGCAGATCGGGCATGAATGTTGTACTCTCAGCGGGGGCATGGCACGATGAACACTGTAATGAGTCTTTAAATTTCCTTTAGTAGTGAAAGCACGACCACAAATTTTACATTTAAATGGCCTTTCGCCAGTATGTGTGCGATAATGCATTTTTAATGCACTCTGGCAACTGAGAACTCGATGGCAAATAATACACTCATTAGGATCGGTTGCCTTTTTGTCAATATTTTCCACCAGTTGCTGCAATTTTGATGTTTCTGATGCCGACGTTGAATCTAGTAGTCCTCCAAATGGAAACTTTGCCTTAAATTGCTCCGACATTAGAGGCATCAGTGGATTTGTAAAAGTGACAATGCTGTTCGAGCTGGAGTCTGCTGCCGGTGAACTCACAGAGCTGTTAATATTAGTGAAGGAGTTTGAAGTGTGAGTGTTTTCTTCTGTTTTCCCATTTGTGGTAGGCAAAGCACTGACTTCTGCCTCATCTGAGTGTCCATTTGAATTTTTTATAGCAGGATCAGCTACTCCCGAGTCACTTTTGACAGAACATGGAGGGCTAGCCAAATGATGGCTAATGGGAATAGGTTGAGGCTCCTCAGTTTTGATAAATGGTGTCAAGCTTGGAATTGTTGGTGGGAGTGGCAGGCCAACAGAAGTAGTCAAAGTAGACAAAACTGGCTTGCTGTCCAGCCAGCTGGTTACAGGTTTCTCTGGTGGGATAGACATCCCATAAGGAATACCTGTGCTTGTCGGAATATTGTCCAAATGCTCTGGCACTGGGTATGGATTCATTTGAATATGAGGGTATTTTTCTTTATGACGCTGAAAGTGGACTTTTAAATTTCCCTTTGTGGAGAATCTGTTTCCACATATGTTGCATTTGAAGGGCCTCTCGCCAGTGTGAGAACGTAAGTGAATCTGCAAGGCACTGTCACTCCCAAAGACTTTCGCACAGAACCTGCATTTATGTTTAAAAAATGCCTCATCAGAAGTACTTTTTGCTTCAAAAGCAGTTACATTTGGTGGCTTGCTTTTTCTTTGCTGTGCCAAGGCAGTCAAGGAGTTTAAATCCTCTGCAGGTGTTCCAAGATTGGACAAGGGGTTGGAGAAAACCGAGTTATTAGGGGCGGGTTGAGGTAGAAGTGGATTAGATGCAGGACTTAATAAACTGCTTATTGCAAAAGCTGGTGAAGATGATGCTGATACTGGTGGGTTGCTGAGCTGTGAGCCACCAACATTTGAAGCCACTTTTTCTGAGGATGGTGTTGTAACTGCTGCTGCCAGTATGTTAATATTTGGAGAAGAGCCACTACTGGATGGAATTATAGTATTGCCAGAGTTGCTCTGAGGTAGCTGTATAGGGGGTAGTTGTTTCAAACCACTGATGCTGGCAGATTGACTAGCAAGGCTTTGTGCTAATCCAGCTGCCGCAGCCAGCTGCTGGGATAAATGGGAACTTAACGTGGACAAGGGGTTGGCAGATGTTCGTAAAGTACCTTGAGAAGGGCTAGATGATGTTGACACGTCTGTGTTTTGGGAAGCCAACAATAATATTTGGTGACGAATTTGTTCAATCAGTTGCAACTGGTGGATCTGCTGTTGCTGTAAAGCCAACAGTTGCTCCATTAGGGCAGGTACAGCAAGCTTATTATTTGACGCACCATTACATCTCGCTTCCTGTGAGAACTGTGCTACCGCCACTTTCGTACTTTGAAGGTTTTCTATTATGACATTGCTATTTATCACTGAAAAGTTGCCTAATGCTGTCAGATCCCCTATTTGAGGTAGAGAGGTTGTTATAGCTGAGGTACCCATTGTGGAGCTGTTACTGCTTGTAATACTATTGTTGACGCTCTTGGAACTGCTACTGCTATTGTTAATGCTGGAAGCCTCCGCATCCATGGATTCTTCCTTGTCAAGTTTGTTATGCTCTGAAAGGTCACTGCAGTCTACTTGATCTGTGTTATTAACTGTGTCATTCATCTGTTCATCAGGATTATCAGAAGGGGAACGAGGAGGGAAGGTTTCAGAAGGAGAAGCTGGATTTTCATTCACAATTAAAACTAATTGATTTTTAGTACAGTTCTTCTTGTGTTGCAGGAGATCTGATAATTCAAAGAACTCAGCACAGCACCTGCCACAGACATGGGCATCCTTGTTCTTAGTGGTTCGATTTGCGTGACCCTTTTCTGTGTTTCCTAAAACATCAAAAGATGATGGATTAGAAACTGGAGCAGAAACACAGAAATTTCTCTAGGACATTTTTATTTTAATCTACTGTTTTTAACTCTCAAACTACAACACGCAAAGATTGTATGTGAAAACAGATCAATATTAGTGC